>NC_133622.1:195494922-195745241 GCF_048593235.1 Sminthopsis crassicaudata
GCCCAAGGTCAACACAGCTAGTATGTAGCTGAACCAGTAATTACTTGATTCCAAGTCCTACATTCTTTCCACTGTGTCATGAAATGGCCTCATAAAAATATTATTCCTTTAATTTATAGAGTTCTACAAACTAGAACCTGGAGAATCTAAATGACTCCTAAGGTCATTTGGCTAATTAAGCATCGTTAGCTGGATTCTAACCCAGATCTTCCTGATCCCAATAAGAAAGTGATTGACACAGTCCCAAAGTGAGTTAATGGTAGGGCCTAGACATGAATCCTGATGCCAGTCTTCTAAAGTAGCACCACATGACCTATCTCTGCTCTGTGACAAACTTCATAACATTTTTTTGAGAAAAGAAAACCACATTTTACATGACTGCACATGTATAATCTATATCAAATTACTTGACTTCTTAAAGGAAGGGGGAGGGAGAGAATTTGGAACTCAAAATTAAAAAAAAAAAAAAAAAAAAAAAAAAAAAAAAAAGCCAATGCTGAAAATTTTTGTCTACATGAAATTGAGAAAATAAAACAGGGCCTGAAATGAATTTCTGGAAGGTGTTTTTGTTTGCATCCTGCACTTTAGTTTTTAAATAAAAAAAATATCCTTGTTCTGTCTTTTAATATTTCAATTAGAGTAATTTCAGACCAGATTAGTTCTAGAACCTGAAAAAGGAAATTTAGATTACTGTTCCTAAAAATGGGTTTACTGGACAGTTCAGCTGCTGATGAATTATCTATATCTGCCCATAGATGAGTGAAAGTTATAGGAGTACAAGTGAAATATGGCAGTCAACAGGGATGGGCAAATTCTTTGTGACTTTCTCCAAGCATTTTTAGCCAACAAAAAAAGGAGCAAACATCATTCACATTCTCTGCCAGAGAGAAGCCATAAATTAGGAAGGCAGGAGGAACTCTGGGATCAAATCAGAGCATTCTACATGTCCTACCACTATTGAGCATTCCTTTATGGAGAGTTGTTACTAGCTTTGTAACCTTGGGCAAAGTATTTACAATTTGCATCTGCTTTCTTAAACTGTAAAATGGGAGTTATAACAGTACCAATCTCCCAGAGTAGTTGTGTAGATCAAATAAGATATTTTAAAAATGCTCCCTCCCTTCCCTTCCCTTGGAAATGTTCAGCCTCTGAATTGGAAAGGACCTTAAATGCTATTTGACTTATACCTTGATGGAAGAATCCTTTTTGGTCTTAGGACCAACTTTTTGGACTCTTTTACACTCTTAAACTTTATTGGAAATTCAACCAGGGTGCTTGTATACAAAACAGAAAGGAAAGGAAAAAGGAAAGAAAAAACTTTACAAGTATAAGGTAGGAGAAAAATAGGTAAAATGCATTTGTTCTGAAAATTATTTGGAGTCAACAGCGTGAGCTAGTAGCTTAGAATGCCAAAGTCAATTTGGGCTGGGTTAAGATAGTTCTAGGAATAAGAGGACAAGAGTGTCACTGAACTCTGCACTTGTTAGACCTCATCTGAAGAAATGTGGTCAGTTCTGAGTATCATGGGTTAAGAAAGAAATGCATAAACTAAACAATATCCAGGTTAGGACAATGTAAGGATTTGAGATCCTATCATCTGAGGGTCAATGGAAGGAACTGGGCATATTTAGCCTAGAGAAGAAGAGACAATTCTGGGGGCACATGATGGGTGCCTTTAAGATCAATAATGGAGTTCAGTTTCCTTCCAGTTGCACTGCTTAGATTCGATTTCCCCATGGTTGTGCTCCCAGGAAATCTTATCATCAGCAAACTCATCATCCTTCGAGATTGTATCAGCATCAAACCAGGAGTAATGGGCAGAAGTTACAAAAAAGCAATATTTAGCCTTGATGTCAGAAAAAAAAACTTCCTAACAATGTAAAAGTGGAAAGGAAAGTCTTGGGAGGTGCTGGGTGATACAGTGTATAGACCACCATACTTGGGAGCCAGAAAGGCAAAGGAAATTCTTGAGAGGTACTGGGTATATGCTTTTTTGGCAGCTGGGTGACAAAGTGGACTGCTTTACTTGACTACTGTACTTGAGAGCCAAGAAGTCTTGAATTTGAATTCACCTCAGATACTTGTGTGATCTTGGCCAAATCATTTAAGCAAAGTGCCCACAACAAAGAAAGGGGTTACAAAGCAAAGACTCATGTTGCACAAAGAAAACATGAGATGTACAAATCTAGAGAGATCTCCATCCCAAATGTTCAAATGGATTACTTGTGCCTGACTTGGAATAGAGCATTCTAAGCTTGTATTGAACTGATTAGCCACAGGGCAAACCCATAATACCTTGAGACCAACAACAAGATGGCCCGGGTCCTCTTCAGGCAAGAAGGACAAAGAACAGCAACAGCAGCCTCAGTTTCCTCATTTTGAAGCAGGATTGTTCTATGGATCAAATGAGGCCTCACAATCCTCAAGGTCCTATCTAAATGCTGCCTTCATTCTCTTTCAGCAAAAGCTGGATGATTATTCCTCTCATGTATGGGTAGGACTTGAGGATCACAGAGGCTCTTTTTTCTGAGATCCTATGATTACACCATGCAAATAATCTTTTTGGGACCCTGATCATACTGCCCCTGTCTTAAAGCGTGGTGATGTCACATTTGGGTTAAATGACTCAGTTTCTGTGGTGACTGGGGACCAGTCAGAATCTTGACCTTGTAAGAAAAGCACAAGGATCACTACAGATTCCCAGGGGTTTCCAGAAAATTAATTGGGTGGAACAAAGGTGGGGACATCTGAGGCTTGCCGCTCAGAAATGGGTACTCCTCTCTTCCTGGACTTTAAACTCGATTTCAACTTCAATCAAGTGAAAAGGCTGATGAAACTGTACCACAAAGTCACTGGCAAAAGAGGCCTCAAATTCTTTGGTGACGGTGTAATGGATTAAAATGCTGCTTTAATGAGAAAACAGTAGGATAATCTATCTTTGGTGCTGGAATGGTTTATCTGAGGGTTTTCTACTTGGCAAAGGTGCTAAGCAGACAGAGGAATGGAATCGACTTCTGTCTGCTGCTGTCTCAACTCTTTCTGAAGAGGCCAAGGGGAAGGGGGGAAGGGGACAGCTCACAGTTGCCAGTGTTTATGGTCAGCCTGGGAGTCAGATTACAAATGACAGGCCCTGAAATCTCTCCACACAGCCCGCCCTCGCATCTCAGCTGGTGCTAAAGGCTTGTGGTTCTGATATCCTGGGCTATGAAATTTCCACAAAGTCCCATCAAAAGAGCTTTGTGAAAGGGGCTGCCTAGGGGTTCTGACTAGTAGGTGTCTTAAGGAGGGATTTGAGGGGGTTAAAACAAAAATCAGCACCCAATACCCTTAAGTTTATATTTTTATATGAAGTTCTTCCCTCTCAACAATGTTATTATAGAACTATATTTTTATTCAATAAAAAGATTTCTGTCATACCCAGTATCCCTAACTGGGGATGAAATCTATATTTGCTCTCACAAAGGAGGAAATAAGCATTTATTAAGCACCTACTATATGTAAGACATTATGCTAAAAGCTTTACAAACATTATTTGGTCCATATAAACTGGGAGATGGGTGCTATTATTATCCCCATCTTATATTTGAGGAAACTGAGGTAGATGGATCTTGTGACTTGCCCTTGGTCACAAATCTATTAATTGTTTGGAATTGACCCAGGTCTTCTTGACTCTAAGTTGGGCACTCTAGCCTTTGGGCCACCCAATTGCCCTTTCTTTAAGAAAAAAGAGAGAGAGAGAGAGAGAGAGAGAGAGAGAGAGAGAGAGAGAGAGAGAGAGAGAGAGAGAGAGAGAGAGAGAGAGAGAGAGAGAGAGAGAGAAGGAAAGGACTTAAAAGTATAACCATTTTGTTTTAGAGATAAGGAAACTATCAGGAATCAGAAAAGTTAAAGGACTTACTTGTCCAAGGTCACATAGATAATTTGAGATAGCGTTACAGTGTAAATCTAGGTTTTACAGCCTCCAAAATCAGTGTTCTAGCTAGTGGAAAACCTCCCTAAATGGACATATTTTTAAAAAACCAAACAGAAACAATCAACAAACTCCAATGCCAGGCAATCTACAAGAAATGCCAAAGATCAGGTGAAGATTTCAAGTGCCCATTGGACAAAGAGTTTGCTGTGGGTTAGGGTTAAGGGAAGTTTCCTGGAAGGGGGAGAATGAAGTAAACATAGGATTTTAACAGCATAGAGAAGGGGAGAGAATATTTTGAGCTCAGTGGGGGAGTCAGGGAGAAAGGAAGGAGGAATAGTGTGAACAAGAGCATAAGAGAAAAGTAAATCTCCTGTCAACAGGAGGGGGGCCACTCTAAACTGCTTGGAGCTCAGAGTTCCTTCCCCTAAGAACAAAGCTCCTTAAACTGTGAGTCACCCCCATATTGGGTGATGAATGTGAGGGGGTTGTGAAAAATTTTACAGTAAAAGTTATCAAATATTCTGCCAAGATTTAATTATTTATGTAAAAAATAAACAAGAATATCTGTCTTATTAGTATGCAAATAGGCTTTTATCTTTAACAAATGGTAAAGTTTTATATATATATACACACACACACCCAAAGAATTGTTTTAAAACAAATTTCTTAATGATTTAGTATCAATAAAAGCTTGATTTGTATATCTATTTTATATTCTTGTAGTGACATAAAAATTTCCCTTGATGAAAAGGGATCACAAGTGGAAAAAATAAGAATCCCTGACCTAGCAACAACAGGAGATAAGGCTGAAAAGGAAAATTAGAGACTGTGGACCACCTTGAATGTGAGGCAAAGAGCCTGGGTTTTATCTTGTAGGAGGTAGTGTTGAGATCAAAGAGGTTTGGGACAAGAGAATGATGTTTTTTTTTTAAGATGGTATTTTAATCATGCTTGTTGCATTTGACAAGATCAGCATTTTGTGTTTTGTTTTAAAACACAAGGTTCAGACTGCACAGACTCAGGAAAAATATCTTTTTCTTCCTGGGTCTAAGTTCTGTCTCTCTCATAATAGGATCAGAAGGGCTAAAACTGGAAGTCTTCCATCATTCTGCAGAAGAGGAAATTGAGTGCAGCACATTTAAGGAGGTTACCTAAAGTCACACAGATAAGAGGTAGATATGACTATGTTTAACATATATTGGCTAGGGGAAAGGATGGATGAAGATGGAGAAATTGGAATACGAGATTTTGCAAGGGTTAATGTTGAAAAATTATCCATGCATATATTTTGAAAATAATTTAATTAAAAAAAAAAAAGAGGTAGATATGAAACCATGATCTCTGATTTGTGGGTCAGTGCTTTTTGAGCATTATTATTAATTTTTTTCCTATAAGATATCTGCTATCTCTAATGTCTGTAGCCTATGAATATTATCATGGACTATAAGAGCTTCATACTGAGTCCAGGCAGCCACTCTTATCTGAAGCCCACAAGTGCTATGGCTTAGTAGTCAGAGTTTTCTTACAAATGAGGGGCCCCAGAAGACAAATCCATGCTTCCACAGGGGTGTCAGTTTACACTGCAGAAAAAAACATGAGAAAAGGATGCCTTATGCCTAACTGCACAATAATCACTTCTAAGGAGATGGACCACCACCCCTTCCCCAGGGGGAAATGGCAATCCTTTCACAGGTGATCCAGCACACCCCCTGCACTCCCCCCTCCCCTTTTCCCCAACTCTTAGATCCTTGGTTCAAATGAGAATGAGAATTATAAAAGCATCCTCTCTCAAGTCAAACAGCTGGAGTCTCAGGTTAAGTTTTGGCCAGTGTAAGATTACACACAGCCATTTCCTGTTCTTCTCCCCCCGGAGAGACTCTGCTTTCTACCCTAGAGCAAATACTCCCTGTATTTTTTTTTCCCCTTCATTACAAATGACTTCCCCCATATTCAGGTCTCCTCCAATCCTTCCCCAAGTTTAGTTTCCCAGCTGAAGAAATTGAGCAGAAGTAAATATTGACCAAAAGCCTTGAAAGTCAATCTCCAATCTAAGGGCTGCCAGGAACTGGGATGGCAGGCAATGCAACTAAGGTGGCCAGAACGGGCCAGACATCCCAGAGCAGACCCAATTTGGAGAAAACAAAATGTACTTTTAACAGGGTGCTGCAAAGTACTTTGTCAGCCAATGTGTCCTGACTCTAAGATTTGGAAAATATGGTTCTTGTGGATAGGGCCAGGAGTCAGAAAGACAGGGATATTTAGGAATTTGGTCTCAGGTCTGTATCTTTAAATTCAACCCTTTCTCTCTCAGTGCAATCAAATCACCTGATTTTAGCAGAATCTAAACACAGTTGGCTACTACTATTGTGTTTGTGTATGAACAAAGTTACTGAGTCAAGTTCCTCAGGATAGGCAGGGAGAGTGTGTGGACCTTCTCAGTATATCTAACTCAGGAAGATGTTCCCAGGACACAAACAGCCATATAAAGTGCCAGATTTGACCTCTTTACTGGCTCTCATTGCCATTTCCATGTTATTCCATTTAGAATTATAGTGTCCAAATAAATCTTTTTCTTTTGGTTCTGAATTTATAATGTTTAGTTTTCTTTTCTGCCATTAAACATTTAATCTGAAATCACTAAAGGAATAAAAAAAAAAAAAATGTGAGAATTCAATGTATTCCTATTATTGCAGGTTTAAACCTCTCCTCTTATCTCTGTACTCCTCCCCCTTTCCCCCAGCACAGTGCTAAAGCATACAGTGGGCATTTAATGTATGTTGAACTGAACTGAATCTGCAATCTCAGAAAGACCCAGCCTCCTGTACCAGAGGGGGACATTTCTCAGCCAAACCAAGTCCTTTCATTAACACAAAGGACCACTTGACAAAACCCACAACAAAATAATTACCCCAAACCACACACTCAAGTGTTTAGGACACCACTTACACTAAGTTTTTCCATAGGAAATTCAAGAGCTAACAGGCTATTAGAGCTGTGATTCTCCTTCCATGCTCAAACACAAAGGATAAGGCAAAAGATTCTTCTGCATTTAGCACCCCACGGAAGCAAGTTGTGTGTGTGTGTTTTTTTTTCCTTTCCAAGTCCAAAGATTGTAGATAGGGCAATCTTAAGGTACTCACAACCACAAGAACCTCACAATCTCAAGAACCTCCAATGGCACATTGGGAAAAGGAGAAAAGATTTTTCTTGCCTTGCCGCTCCTAGCCCCATCTCCCTGAAGTCCCTGTTAAAGACAAAGCCAGCTGATACTTCCTCCCCCCTCCCTCCCCACACTTCCCCCCCCCCTTTGAGGTATGCCTATAATTAGATTCTTATGAAGAACTTGGCAATGGCAGAGGTTTGAGGTTCTAAATATGCTCTCCCCTCGAACAGTTGCAACTTTCTAAAGTACCTCCCTCAACCATCTTTAAAGAGACACGAAAGACAGCATAAAGTCACTTACCCTCTTAAGCCATGGCAAATGCTTGTAAATATCAATCTCACCATCCATGCTTCGCATCCATGTCAGCAATTCTATTTCTTGGGTCTAAAAGGCACTTTTTCTTGGACCGGAGACCCAGTTTTCTCCTCTAAGGACTGCTGTTCCCCTGCCCCCTGCCTCAGGAATGCAGAGCTGCTTTTGCATTTTCCCAGGTCCCTGGTCTCTGGCTGGCCAGCCGCCTTTTCCTAAACTGCTCCATATCCACATATATACTCAGGGCCACTGGAGCATCCCCCACTGCCACCCCACCCCCACCCTATTTAACTTTTAAGGAGTCCCCTTTTGCTGAGACGTTCCCTGATGTCACCTCTCTGGCCAAGAAGACTTGGATCATAATAAAAAAAAAAAAAAAAATCTCAGGAACTTCCCTTTGAGGAGTAAAAATAAAAAGAAAACTAAGCACATACAGAGAAACGATCTTGCACAAAAGGCTTCCCTGGCTTTCTGTTGCTGGAGTGGCTGGAACTCATTACCCAAAGACCCCTGATTTCCTGTCTCTGTTTGACTCAGTGGTTGCCAGCAGACTTTCCTACTCTCCGCCTCTCACAGTTTATTTAGGGCTGAGGATAAGGCTAAAAATAAGTGATACTCTTTGGGTTACTTACTGGTTCTCACACACAGTCTTATCCTCTCTCTCCCTCCCCCCATGAAAAACCAGGGTCCCTTGGCTCCTTTGTGGCTAAGAACATAGAACTTGGATGAAGTCTTTTTTTTTTTTTCTAAGAGCAGCAGCAACTTTGAAGTAGAAATTGTCACAGAAACTCTTCCCTGGCTTTAATGGGACACATATTCTCAAATTCTGTTGAGACGTCTCCTGAGACTCTCAAGCAGACAAGGCTTTTTAAGGGGAAGGAAGTGGCCAATTGGAATCTGCTTTGCTGTCTATCCAGGCTTTGAGGATGCTTAGTTTCCTCCCTCTTGAACAAATCTCCCCCTCCAACCCCTTTAAATTAAGTTTCAACATTACACTACAAAGAACAGTTTCTAAACATGCAGGTTTCCCATTCCAATAGGTATTTGGATGGGTTTGAAAAGTAATTTCTATATTTAGCTTTGAATCCCCCCAAATATTCTGTCTAAAGCTCTACTTTCTAGATTACACAGCTCCCTTAAAAACACAACTCATTGCTACTCCACCAAGCTCTCCCTCTCCCTTTTTCAGATGAACCATAGTTTGTTATTTTCTCCCTCTAGAAATTACTTTGCACCTATATTTATGTGTGTACTAGTATCCTTGTGATAGGAAGTAAGCTTTTCCAGGGCAAAGATTATTGCATTAAAATTTTTTTTATTATTCTATTTCACAGAACCTAGCAGGGGCTGTATACAGGGTAAATATTTAAAAAATTTTTTATTGAATTGAATGGAACTCCCTGGAAGCAACTGACTGATGGGAGAAGGCCAAAGGGGGATAAAATTCCCCATTTTCAGAAACCAAAGCAGTTTTACCGGATTCACGCTCTCCCCCTTGCACCTCTTACGACCCTAACTTCAAGTCCTGGTGCAGTTTTTAGGGGTCTCCTCTCCAAAGAGTTTCAGCAACTTCCTTACTTCTCACATGCCCACCACATTTGAGATCTATTCTCCAACAGCTTTTTCTACTCATTTACAGTCCTTCAACATGTAGCCTAAGATTTGAGATACATCAATGTTGTCTTTGATATGAGTATGGTATGAGGTTTGGTATATTTATGTGCCCATATATGTGTGTGAAAGTACAAAGATATACCACACAGAGTCTGTGGTTTCATGCAGAAGGAAATAAGAAAATCCCCAAAGCGTCTGTGATTTGTATATAAGATTCCATATTGACATCTACTCATGGCAACTTGGAGCAAGGTCTCTAATGAGAGACTCAGGGCTCAAAAATATCTTGGATAGAGTATCAGCAACATTTCTTCAGTATTTCAAAGTTTCATAACTTCATCAATGCAGGTATCTGCAACATCAACTCTTCCTCCAGGAACTCACACAGCAACACCCCTATACCTTAGTACAAAGTCTCTGTAGACCACTGTGGATTTAAAAAACTAATAATCATTCTGTGGCCAAGCTCATGATGATTATAATTGGTTCTTCAACAATGGACATATATATAGTCATCACTGGGCTTTCTACCTAGCTGAAGACTGCCACCAATTGAACTCTACTGGCAAAGTCTTGGAGGCCCTAGGGTCACCTTCATGTGTTCATGAGTTTTAATAGATAATATTACATAAGCTATAAATGCAAAATTCTACTCATAGGTCAAAAAAAATTCAATAATACAAATACAGTATCAGGGAAGCAAAGTTACCCAATCATTTGCTATGAAAAAAAAAAAAAAATCAAGGCTAAGTTGTTTTCAGGACTAAGTCCACTTTAAGTACTCTTTCTCTCCCTCACAGTCTTCCTTCTAATGGCATCATTCTCCTTATTCTAGCTAACTCTGGTCAGTCTAACCCTTCAGACAATGGCTTTCTCCAACCTCATGGAGTATTTTCTTTCTCCTGGATAATTGTGAATTCCTCTGGGGAAACTTGACTTTTTCCTTAATCCAACTATATGCTCTCCCAGCTCTCTTTCACATTTACCTGGTGTCTATTCCATCCCTTCATTTTGTCTATAATCCCTTCCCCTGAATAAATCAACTTTTTGTAAAAGAAAAAAAAATAAAATAAAGAGAGAGAGAGAGAAAGAGGTTAATGGACTGCAAAGTTAATATGAATCAATGATGTGGGACATGATGTTAAGGCTAGAGGTATTCTAAGATGTGACAGGTGAAGCAAAGTATTCAGGATGAGGGAGGTGACAGTTCCTGTGTTGTCCTGGTTAGGTCATATTTAAAGCAATATATCTAGGTCAGGGATAACATTTTAGTGAGAACAATAACAAATCAGAGCACATCTAGTAGAACTGGGAGGAAGACTATGTCCCTCAATCCACGCCCCATGGTATTGAAAGAGGAACAACTTCTATCTGAACCCTATCATCTCTGAGTTCATAGGCAGGAGGAAAAAGGGGGTGGAACAAAACAAGAAGTAGAAACCATCATCATCATCATCAGCTACCCAACCTGAGGTCCAAATCTGTCCATCTAACTGCTCTTCAAAGTACTCCCAAGTTCCTCTCCCTCCACTGAGCAAAGTCTACATAGGAATTCAATGAAAAAAAAAAAAAAAAAGGAATTCAGTGGGGGCACAGTGGGTAGACTGCTGGGTCTGGAGTCAAATCTGCGGGCAGCTAGTTGGTATAGTGGAAAGAGCACCAGCCCTGAAATCAGGAATACCTGACTTCAAATCTGGCCTCAGATACTCACTAGCTTGTAACTGAGCAAATCACTTTAACTCTGTCTCAGTTTTTTCACCTGTAAAAGGAGCTGGAGAAGAAAATGACAAAACATTCTAGAATCTTTACCGAGAAAACCCCAAATGAAGTCATGAACAGTTGAACAGGACTGTAAACAACTGAACAACAATGAGAATTCATATCCAATCATTTTACTTCAGTAAGCATTTCTTTAAATGTCTACTATTTGCAAGGCACTGTATTAGGAAGACATGTTCAACTTCTGGGTCCTTCTATGAATCCAAAAGTCTTCAGAGATTTCTTACTTCTCTTCTAAAGGGAAAAGGTTAGGGGCCACAAACTCCTTCCTCTTGCACTTATATGAACTTGACACCAACTCAAATCATCATTTTCATAGTCCAGAAAAAGGTGATTACACACAAAACTGACGATTTACATTATTTATATTAACAATTTCTTTTTCTTGCCTGACTTTTCCAGGATGAACCAATGGAGCTCTGTCAACAGCATTTATGAAGAACTTACTATATATTGGACATTGTGCTAAGTCCTGAAGATAAAAAACTTGAACCATAGGGAGTTCTCATTCTAATGGAAGAAATTACACAAGAACAAAATATTGATAGAATGTATTGGAGATAATCAGAGAGGGAGAAATGGGTCATAGATGGAATTTCTTACTTTTTTTTTTTGACAGCACATCAAGGTTTATAAAGCACTTTGCCAATATCTTACTTAAACCTTACAACAACTTTGTAAATTAGGTGTTATTCTTTTTCTAAAGTTTTTTATTTTCAAAACTTAAGCATTGATCAACAATAATAAAATACTATGTTGTGATCAATACTCAGTTCCCACTAGTCCTTTCTCTGAATATAGATGGTTTTCTTCAATAGAAAAAATTTCTTACAAAAGGTGCAATTTTAGTTGAAACTTGAAGGAAATCATGGAAGTAGTGAAAAGGGAGGGGGTTTCATGCAGAGGACCAGACAGTGAAAATGAAAAAGGCTAAGAGATGGGTTAAGTTCATGGAAAAGCAGGGAGCCCAACATTACCAGATCACAGAGTAATAGAGCAAAGTGTAAGGAGAGTAAAAAGACAGGAAGGGCCAAGATGTAGACATTGTTAAATGCCAGGGAGGATTTTATTTTTATATTTATACTTATAGATATGGCCAGAGGTAACAGGAAGTCACTTAAGTTTTTCAGAAGGGTGGTACAGCAGTAAGGTGACATGGTCTGACTTGGGTCTGCACCTTTGTGAAGGAAGGGCAGGCAAAGTGAGGTGTCTCAGAGGGGAATTTTAGATATCCAAACTATGGATGACATTACTAGGCAACTAGAAAACATGGAGAGAGAAGTGGAAATGAGTCCTGGGGTTCCCTCTCTCTACCCATCAAGAAGATAAGGGGCATGTCAGTCACAAGGGAGAAGAACCTATATAAACTTGGCAGGGCACAGTGGGACTAGCTGAGGAGCAAACTGAATGCAAAAGAGACTTAAATATGGCCTAGTAGGAATTTAAAATCTTATCTCTACTTAGAACATATCAAACACTAATTGTGACACTGAGGTGTCATCAAACATAAAAACATTCCACAGAATTTCAGAATTGGAAGTGATGAGGTAAATACTTAATGATGAGGTTTATACCTCAATAAAATTAGGATTAATTGAGGTGTAGTGGCAGGATTGGGGTACAGGGGTCACATGGAGCTCCCCTGCAACCCCTTTGGATTCGGCGCAAAGATACAAAGTTAAATGAGGTCTAGTGGTGGCGAGAGTCCCCTGTAAATGAATTTACAAGCCCCAAAACCTAGATTGATAAAAAGATGTTTATTGCCGGGTTTGGAAGCAAGGTTAAAGTCTGGTTAGTAAAAGGCATTAGATAGAGGAAGAAATACACCATAAGTGGCGGGACGGAGAGTCTCTGATGCAAAGCATGGTTGATGGCATCTTTCAACTCTCTGCCAAGGGATGATTCCACCTTAGCTGTTTTATCTGCTTGAAGGGGCAGATTCCAGGTTGATTCCTCAAAGGCCAGAACCCACCAGATGGGGGTTGGGTTATTTGAGCAGATCATTAGAATGGGGGCTGAAAACTCAAGCCAGCTCAGATCTGGTGGGGGCTGGGTACAAGCCCAACTGGCTCAGATCCAGTTCTTTCCCTTTAGAATACAAATGGGTGGTTCTGATAAGATCTTGAAATCAAAGGTCAGTCCCAAAGGAAGTTGTAGATCAGACAAGGAATCTTAAAGGGGCTATTGCCCTCATCAGAAGGACCTTGAGGCTACTTGTGGCAAAATCCTCTTTAAAACATCCCAGGCAAATGCTAAAATAGAATGGATAAAGTGCTGGGCCTGGAGTTTGAATTTCTAGGCAAGTCCAGTAGCTTTGCTAAGAAAACTCCAAATGGGGTCACTGAACAATAACAAAAACTTAAAATTTTTTTTTGTCTGGGACTGGCAAGCTCATTGATGGGACCAAGGAAGTTTGCAGACTCAACCATCCTCTTATTGAAAATCATGACACTGGCTGGTTTTAAGGCAACTTTCCTATTCTGTATTACTTTCACTCTCTCCCCAGCTCCCATAACCATGTTCATTTTCAGAATTACCCAGAGTAGCTTGGTAATATGATCCAAATTCTGCTAATGCTTATAGTACAATATGTGAGGGATAGAAAGACCTACCCAAATTGACTACTCAGAGATCACTCATAGAAAGCAGAATTATTTATTAGAATCTCGAGAAGCGGACCCCATCCTGGTCTGTGAGCCAAATTCACAGCAGGAGAGAAAATGTTCACAGCTGGGATCAGCTACGTGGCACAGTGGATAGCGCACCAGCCTTGAATTCAGGAGGACCCGAGTTCAAATCTGGTCCCAGACACTCAACACTTCCTGGCTGTGTGACCCTGGGCAAGTCACTTAACCCCAGCCTCAAGAAAAAAAAAAAAAAAAAAGAAAAAGAAAATGTTCACAGCTTTTATACATTTCAGACAAAGAATCTCCAAAATCCCACCCTCTATACGTTGTGATTGGTCATATGAGTCGGTATTCCCCTATTTGGTCAGTGGAATGTAGTAGACAAGGCGATATACAGCCTCTTCTGCCACAGATGTTTTTAATCCCTCCTCTGGATAATGGAATGTAGCCTAGGCCTTATCTAAAATCACATGACTGGGGCCTATAGGTCTGATTCACTTAGTTAACTTTCTCTGATCAATATGTGCTTAATCTGTAAGTTCTTCACCTTTCCACACAAGTAGAAGATAGAAATACAGTGACTAAACTAGCAGACACTATTTTAGGTTTTTCTTCATTCTAGGTAAGTAGGTAATAGATCAACATAGACATATCTATATCTATCTATCTATCTATCTATCTATCTATATCTATATATATCTATATATATCTATATATAGATATATATATATTTATAGATAAAAGCATTTATTAAATACAAAAGTACTAGCATTTATTAAATACAAATTATGTGCCAATCACAATGTTAAGTGCTAGAGATATAAAGAAATTAAGTAGAGAGGTGAGATAAAGCATTTATTAAATGCTATGTGCCAATAGGGCAACTAGGTGATGCCACAGTGCACAGAGTACTGGACCTGGAGTCAGAAAAACTCATCTTCAAGTTCAAATCTGGCCATAGGCACTTAAAAATAGTGTGACCCAGGGCAAATCCCTTAATCTTGTTTGCTTCAGTTTCCACATTTCTAAAATAAATGGGAGAAGGAAATGGCAAATCACTCCAGCATCTCTTCCATGAAAACTTCAAATGGGGTCACAGAGAATTGCACATGACAGAAAAAGCTCTGAAAAATTTCCTGTCAGGCTGAGTATAAAGATGTCAATTGATTCTTGGATTTTGAAGCTAAGATTATCCCTATGAATATTTAAAATTATGATCCTATGGATCATAAAATAATGGAATTTTGAGAGTCAGGAGTTCAGTAGCCATCTTAGTCCAATCCCTACATAAAAGGAATCAAGTTTACATACCAACAAAAAGATGACTTGTAATGACTAACTAGGAACCAATTACTAAAGATTAGGCCCCTCAGGGTCTTAGAAGCAAAAATAGAGAACTACTTTTAAGGTGCCCTGGGCAAAGCCTGACAAAAGAAGGCGGTTCTTACATTTCAGGTAAAATCCCATCACAACCAACTTTGGAATAAAGAAGCTTCAGCATAACAAAGCTAAGATCTGATTACAATGAGTGCCCTCAGGTACTTGGCTTCCTGACAAGCTAGCTTCAAAAAGAAAGAGCCAGCCGGAGACAAAGCCATAGCTACAGAGTGGGGGTGGAGGAGAGAAGAAAATAGGATGCAAGTTACTGGATGACTTCTTTTGTTCAGCCAACAAGGGGCAGAAAAAGGAATACACTCACAAATAACAATAGTTTTAAAAAGTTTTCCTTCATCCCTCAGTCCTCCCAATTTACCACTTGGCAGCCTTTCCCCTTTCCCTGGAGGGAAAAGTCATTCTTAATAGAGGGCTCTGAATTTTCCACCTCCTTGCTCGGTTTCTAGTTTATGAACGCCACTGTCACTGTTAAGCTTCTTTTTATGTGCAGTCTTCTTCCATTAGATTCTGAACTCCAAAAGGCCAGGGATTATTTTTTCTTTTTCTTTTTTGTTTCCCTAAGATTTAGCCCAACTGAAGTGCATGGGCACTAAAGTGTTTTGTTTTTTTTAACTTTCTTACACAATCTACTTGCCTACATAAAACTAGCCTAAATAATAATAATAATTTAAAAAAGGCACATAAATATCTAAGGAATTCCTCCCCCTACACCTTATGCAACAGGCTGGCAAAGTCAGTTGCCAGCTACATGATCACTTGCAGGAAATTTTACTCCTACCTAAATTAATTTAACTGGCTCAGGCATCCCCTATCACACACAAGCATATCTCCACACAAAGTTTCTCTAAAGTCTCTTCAAAATACAATCAATACTGTAGTGATAAATGACTCTTCATCACTAATAATAGAGGAGATGCAAATTAAATAGAATTGAGGTTTCCCTCACATCCATTGGCAAAGGGGAGAAAACTGGAAATAGGGTTGGATATGGTAAGACAGATATAAGGATGGAGAGAGAGAGAGACAGAGAGAGGGGGAGGGGGGAGAGGGAAAGAGGGGGAGAGAGAGAGAGAGAGAGAGAGAGAGAGAGAGAGAGAAAGAGAGAGAAGGTATCTAAAAATGGACCAGCTGTTATGGATGACAATATGGTTATATATGACTAGCAGTTGGTGAGAAGAGTAGACAAGCCTTCCCATATTCTAGGGATAAGTCACTTAATCTCTCAGTACCCCCAGACAATTAATTCTTAGACAGAAAAAAACCCAAAAAAACAAAAAAACAAAACAAAACAAAAACAAAAACAAAAACAAAAAAAACCAGGTGAGTTTGTCAATGTGCATCACTGGAGAACAGCTAGGTGTGCCAGGCCTGGAGCCAGAAAGACTCATCTGCCAGTCTCAGACACTTACTGTGTGACCCTAAGCAAATCACTTTTCCCCTCATTTTCCTCATCTATAGAATGCAGAGAAAACCCCAAATGGAATCCTAAGTGAGATAATACTGAAAATCAGTGGAGGGAATATCTACATTGGGAATTAGTTCTACAGTAGTTCATGAAAAAAAAAAAAAAAAAAAAAAAAAAAAAAAAAAAAGAAGTGGATTTGTTTGAGATAGAACATTAAGTAGTTCCCACTCTTTGAGCCAGCAATCACACTGCTAATTTTATAACTTGAGATCAATGACAGAAAGATTCTGAATATCTACACCCCCATTTTTATTTAGTAGAAAAGAACTGGAAGCAAATTATGTAATTGTCAATCTGGCGATGTCAAAACAAAATGCAGTTGATGAATGTAATGGATTAGATTGTCACCAAGAATTTTCTTCAAAGCTCAGGTAAGCCTTTCCTCTTCCACCTGATCCCCCGAGCTATAATTAATTCTCTTCCAATATTATCTTGTGTTCATATTGTATATGTTTATATATGAGTATGTTTTCCTTTCAAAGAATAAGCTCCTGGGGGTGAGTGACTCTGTCTTTGTTATGGCAGGTGCCTAATAAGTGCTCATTAATTAGTTGATTGAGATTTATGAAGAAATGAGATTGAATGGGAAGACCTGTATGAAATTATCCTGAGTAAAGAAAGCAGAAAAGGAATATACACTGTACACAATCATGTAAATGAAGAAAACACTAAAAGACAACAGAATTCAGGTAAATAACAGTTTCAGTTTAATGACTCAAAACAACTTCTGCTGATACAAAACTACAAAGGGCTACTAGTGAAATGAAAAGTAATCACTATGATCAGATAGTTTTTACTTAACTTTTTTTAAAAAAAGTATAATGCTTATTTATTAGTTAGTGTTGTTGGTGAAAATAAAATGTATCAATTTAAGAAGTAACACTGTCACAAAACCCTCACCTTAATTCACCTGATCCTTAGCTCTAATATCCTTGAGTGGTTTCTCCAACCAATCAGAAAATAGTTGCTAAGCAACCAAAGCAAATCATGCACAACGCCATTTGATTGGTGGAGAGCAGTGATTTGGACCAACCATAGAACAGTTGCTAAACCAGGTGGGATCCTCTTGTCATACATCCCTTCCTGGCTGTGGACTGGAACGAGTGGTAAGAGTGGGAGAGGGAGGGAGGCTAAGGGATGGGAACAGGGAAAAGGACAGGTATGGGGACGTGATGAAACTTCATGATGCTACCTTTTCTTCCCAAGACTCTGAGGAATTAACTCCTGTTCCTCAAACCTCTTAGAATCCATCTATTCCTTCAAGATTCATTTTAAAGATCTCCTTTTACCAGAAACCTTTGAATTTTGAAACTGAAAGAGGAAGACCTGTATGAAGTCTTTTTGAGTGAAAAAAAGCTGAAAGAACATATACTTTTACAATAACAAAGAAAAACACTAAAATACATTAGAATTAGAATGATTTCAGGTAAATGAGCCTAAAAACAACTTCTTTTCTGATTCAAAACTATAGAGGGTTACTAGTTAAATTAATAATAATTACTATTACCAGTTTTACTTAACTTAAAAAAAATTTTTTTTTCACATCTATTTTGAATAGGTTTTATATTTGAATCTGTTGCTTTTCCTCATAGATTTTAAGCTCTTGGAGGGCTAGATGGTTTTATTTATTCTACACCCCCAGCATTGGCAGTATAATGTAGTAGGAACTTAACTGTTCCTACAGTAAACTGCTGTTTGCTAACTCTCTTTGCCAAAAGTGAAAACTAGCTCTCTAGGATAAGAGGTGGAGAAGGGGGATGTACAGAAAGGGAGAGAGCCACTTTTGTACCTAGTACAAATAGCCAGAAGAGATGGGAAGGGTTGACCTGGAAGATTGGGCAGCAGGAGGAAGAATTAGACCCCAGGACACTACAAGGGCTGTATATTGATGAAGGAGTACTGTGGAGATAGGTCCAAGGAAAGGGAGTAATATGCATTTACAAGTCCACCTCACTTTACACTTTCACTTTAGTGCTTTGTATTTATCTTGTGGTTTTGTTTGTTTTCCAAATTAAAGGTTTGTGGCCAGCATGGTGGAGAGCTCTTATCATGTCTCTGTATCATATTTTGATGATCCTTGCAATATCCCAAACTTTTTTCATTATTATCCATGTTATATCATATCTCCGTATCACATTTTGGTAATCATCGCAATATTCCAAGGTTGTTTATTATACACGCTATAGCAATCTGTGATGTTAGTACTATAATTGTTTGGAGGCATCATGAATTATGCCCATGAGACTGGTGGACATATTTAATAAATATTATATGTTCTGATTGTACCACTGAGGGCATTACATTTCTGACTCTATTCCGTATTCCCTGAGATATAACAATATAGAAACTAAGCTAATTAATAACCTTCCGATGACTTCTAAGTGTTCAAGTGAAAGGAAGTCAATTCCATGGCAAACTTCACCATTGTCTTATTTTTAGAAATTGCAACAGCCAGCCTAATTTTTAGCAAACTTGGTCAGTAGCCATCAACATCAAGGTAAGACTTTCCAACCAGCAAAAAGATTATAAATCACCAAAGACTCAGATGATAGCAAGTGTGTTAGTAATCTAGTATTTTTAAATTAAGTTATATAGATTTTTAAAGACAGTACTATTTTACATTTAATAGACTCCAATATAGTATAAACAAAAAGTTTTATATGTACTGGAAAACGCCCAGATTCATATGACTTCTTTTATTGCCATATTTGCTTTTTTTGGCAGTAGTCTAGAACCAAACTTGTAATATCTCCAGGCATTCCTATGTACAGTATATACTGTATGGCAGGTACTATGCAAAGCGAAGGGTGGGTGGAATGGAGACTATGCCTGCTACAGATGGAGTGAAGCGGAGAGCCCCAGGATGGAAACTGTCAGCACCTTTAATATTTTACACCCTAAAACAAAACCCCAGTTGCCCCACACTACCCATTCTCCTGCAGCTGGAGAAAGTTTTAAAGAGAAGTGGTCTGTTTTACTGTTAAAAAGGTAATATAGTCTCTGGTCTGTAGACCACTTCAAGCTTTTTATAACTTGATATTTGAGCAATAAAGAACATGGCTCTTATTTATGGAGTTTGAGAAAAGGTGACCCAGAAGCAGGTCTGATCTAAAGGCAGCAATTTTAGCATTGACATAGAAAATCCACTGCCCAGGAACCACTTTTTCTTCACTTCATAATTCTGACTCAAGAGTGGAGTGTTCCCTGTATTTTTCCTTTTAATTTCTATACAAAGAATAATCAATCTCTTTTGCATATCCCTTGTTAGAACCTAGTAGGTACAGCTTCCTGGTCAATATATGAAGCAGGATTTCATTGAATTACTATACAATTCCCCTTCCTGAGTATGTGTGAATGAGCCTTCACCATAGTGGTTTCTTTTATGCCCATTCCCTATCCCCAGGTGGGCTTTTCTGTCTTGTTTTTCTCTAACTTGCTTGTCCTACATTCTCAAACCAGAACCAATGGTATCAGGAGGGTGATGTTTTGACTTGCAAGTAAATTGGATTTAAGTCAGGCAGAGCTGTGCAAAATAATCAACCTTACTCTCTCCTAGGTTCAGTGACAAGACAGAAGTCAGGATAACTAGAAATGGTCTCAGATGCAGTGGCCTTTTAATAGTAAGGGTTTCCCCAGATTTTTTTATCCAAGGCAACACCCATTCAGTGATTAAGGCTAGGTAAGAATTGAGGCAAAAGATAGATTAGTTTGCCTTCCCCCCAAAAAGTCAATCTGAAGGGATTCTCTAACCTAGAAAGTGAGAAACCTACCGTACTGAGTGGTGGGTTCCAAGCACTTTTTGGGACTGGTTACATGTAGAACAGGGTTGAGTTCTGACCATTCTTCTTGCCTCCAGAAGTACCAGGTCTGAACAGTGGCAGCTTCTTTTGCCCTGAGTCAGCATCTTATCACCCAGAATTGTTGACGGAGGGAATTCTTGTGCGTCACATGTTTTTCTTTTGACCTATCACCTGGGTTCTGAACTCAACTCTCCGCCTTGAGCTTTGATCCCTTCTAACTGTGAACTAGTTATAAATGGCTAAACATCCGTATGTGACTAAAGCACCCTTATCACAGCCTCTCCTCTTCCCAGGGGAAACCTGAATGCATTTGATGAGGAGACTGGAGCAGGAGGGAAGAAGGAAAAATAATCATCAAGGCTGCCCATTGTACTTAAAAGTTCTTCAGAAAAGATATTATATTGATATAGCCCTTTAAAGTCTGAAAAGCATTTTATATAAACTCATCTCAGGTTCAAAACTATGAGACATTACATGTATTAGCTTCATTTTACATATAAAGTAATAATAGAAGAATGAATAGAATTAAGAAGCCTCTTGATGAGGGTGAAAGACTAGAATTTAAAATGTGTTTGAAGTATAACAATCAAAAAATCGAAACAAGAACTTGGCAATTGATCCCACCACTTCCTGACAAAATAGGAGAGGAAATGGAAGCAATGTCAAATTTAGCAATGAGCAAATCTTGGGCTCAAAGATTACTGGAGACAGAGATTATAGTCATGAAATTAAAAGATGCTTACTTCCTTGGAGGGAAAGCTAGGGCAAATTTGGACAGGATACTAAAAAATGAAGACATCAATCAACTTCATGACAAAGGTCTGTATGGTCAAAGGTATGGTTTTTTCAAGCAATATATGGCTGTGAGAGTGATTATGAGGAAAGCTGGGGGCCACAGAATTGATGAATCCCTTACACAGCTTGGAAATCCCATTAGTCAATATTTAAAGAAATTAATTCAGGGTATTAATTGGAAGCTCAAATGCTGAAGATGAAGCTTAAATACTTTGGTCACATAATGAAAAGAATCTGATGTTGGGAACCATTGAAGATGAAAGGAAAAGGGGATGGCAGAGGATGAGATGAAAAGATATGAACATAAGACTTTGAGAGATAGTAGAAGGTAGAAGGGCCTGGAATGCTATGGCCCATGAAGTCATGAAGAATTAGACATGACTCAATGACCAAGCGAAAACAAAATCAACAGAAATCAGAAAAAATTAATAATAAAAATAGTTAACATTTATTTATAAAGTTTGCAAAGTACCTTTCATAAGTTATTTGATTTGATTTTCATAATGATCCTGTGAGGTAGGTGTTATTACTATATCCATTCTATGAAAGAGGAAACTGAGACTGGGAGAGGTTATATCAGAGCCAGGATGTGAAATTAGCTTTCTCTCATCCAAAATCCAGACCATTGTGCCCCATTGCCCTCAGTCAAGGGGAATCACAACGCTTGTTCCACAGACTCAGAATTTTAAATGACCAATTTTGTTTTATAAATGAAATTCAGAAGCCAGTTAGCAAAACAATGGAGGATGCTAAAGAAGAAGTTTGATGAAGGCTTCCTTCTAGAACTGCCTCTGACTTTGGATTCTATTTTGTCTGCATCGTGTTGCTGGGGCTGGTGTCTCATGGCTGAACCATGCCTTCAGCAGATGTGAGAGGACTCCCTCATGCATGTGCAGACCAGATTGAGTGGGATTCTCTCAGAAGGAAAACAGACAGGGAGTCCTATAAACTGCTAGGACTTCGCTACTGCCTCTCCCTCCTTCCTCCCCTGGATTCACAGCAACAAAGAGATGTGAGGTTTACATCTTCCTCTGTGGCCACGTCTTAGTTCTGTTTAGTTAACTAATATCTAGGGCCTTGTCATAGATGAGCCTGCCTTCTAAGTGTTCCATTCAGTGGAATTCCACAAACTCCTACGTGACTGATCTGGGCAAACTGTTTTTGAGGATATGAAGAAGAAAAGGGATGTTTTCTGTCCTCAGGGAGCTTACAATCTAGTAAGGAAAATATGAAAAAATTTTCCACATGTATAAAAATAAGACAGGAAGTAGATTGGTGATCTTGTTGGCACAAGGAAGTCCCTCTATTAATGAAGGTTGGCACCTTATCTGCTACCTAGTTTCCTAGGGCACTGAGGTTAGGTGATGTGCCCAGGATCACACCTCCAGTTGTATTCTAGTGGATATGAATGCAGCTCTCTATATACTGTGTTACACATCTGAAATATGAAAAAGAAAAGATTTAAAATGCTAGATGATATCCAAAGTGGGAGATCTCACTTCTAACATAAGGCATCAGAGGTTTCTTGGAGATCAGAGTCCCTGATTTTGAAGGAAGAGGATTTCTACAACAGAAATGAGGAGATGGAACAGAGGGAGAACAGATAGTAAGGTCTGGCTGGAATATAGAATACATGAAGGCAAGTACAGATGGTAAGGTAAGTTAAAAGCAGATCGCAGAGGATCTTAAAATGAAACACTAGGTGGAAGAGTTTATAGGCTACCTTACAGACTACAGGAAACTACTGAAAGTTTTTGAGAAGGGGAATAATGGGGCAAGGTTTCTGCATTAGTAATCTACAGCACTGAGAGAGATGGGAGATGGACATAGAGATTTGAGAATTACCTGCCTAGAGATGATAATTTGAATAGATTTGAGAATTACCTGCCTAGAGATGATAATTGAATCTTGTGGAGAGAATGAGATTTTTGAGTGTGGAGAGAGATGGATGAAGATTGAGTAAGGACAGAACCTTTAGAGGACTCCCACCGTTGGGTGGGTCCAGACAAAGATGAGCCTGGGAAAATGGCCAAAAGATTGAGCCAGTTGGGTAGAGTTCTTGGAATTTCTTTAGGGGAAAAAAAAAAAAATCAAAATCCACCAAATTTGTATTTAATGAATCAGTCAGTCCTTTATGGGAGTTGTGTACTCCCTGAAAATATCTTTAAAGCCTGCTAGTTTAGATGTACTTTCTCTCACAGCAAAAAGAACAAAGGGGGGAAATGAAGCCAAAGAAGATTCCTTGAACGTCACTCACTATGAACTTGTCTGGTGCTTTTCAATTTTCCTTTCAAAATCAGGAGTTCTGGTTATTTTTTTGTGTCTTTTGTCAGTCTAAGGGAGCTGATGGATCGCTCCCCAGGAATAATGTTTTTAAATGAATATAATAAAGTACATAGAGTAAAAAAGAAAGCTCATTCTATTAAAATAGTTATCTAAATCTCAACTTCTTAAATTGGTTCATGACCCCTATGGAGTCTTGTAACTAAATGTGAGAGTTGTGAAATTTATGAAA
The DNA here is from genome assembly GCF_048593235.1 of Sminthopsis crassicaudata. Taxonomy (NCBI): domain Eukaryota; kingdom Metazoa; phylum Chordata; class Mammalia; order Dasyuromorphia; family Dasyuridae; genus Sminthopsis; species Sminthopsis crassicaudata. The sequence goes on from NC_133622.1 coordinate 195,518,301, forward strand.
GGGATCATTATATATGTATACATAAATATCTTTTCTTAACTGTAGCTTGCTTGGGGGTAGTGGTGGGGGATGAAAGGGAGAAAAAAGACTAAAATAAGGTGCGTAGCAGAGTACCAGAAAACAATTTACAAAAAAGCAAAGAAAAAAATGAAGCAAAGAAAAAAAATTCATGAATATAATTTCTCCCACCAATAGATATACTTTCTTGATCTGGTAATTTGTTGTTATATATTTTTAATGCTCCATGATATTCTGCTAAGCACATGAGAATGTTCTCTTTTGTTTTGTTTTATTTTGTTTTTCTTTTTCCAATAAAATAAATTTTAAAGAAGGGGGGATCATGAGTGGAAAAAGTTTAAGAAGCCCTGATCTAAATAAACAAATTTTAAATTCTCCTTTAAAAAAAAATTTCTTTGCAATGGATAAGAAAAGGAATTTGGAATTGAAAATTTAAAAAAAAATTTAAAATATATGCATTATTTTTTATATAACACATTTATTAATATAGTAGTTGTTCAGTTATTTTCAGTTGTGGCTGACCCTTAGTGACACCATTTAGGTCACTCTTGGCAGAGATTCTTTCTCTAGCTTATTTTGTAGATGAAGATGAATCTTCCTAATCTAGACTTGGCACTCTACTGTGTCCCCTTAGCTGTCCCTATTAATAAACGTAACAAATAAATACCATTCGTTATATGTATAAATGTATACATTTATGCATATCATACATGTAAATGTGGACACACATTTCTACATGTACCATAACTCCCCAGAACTCAGATTAAGAACTTAACCTGCTACCAATATAACCGGCACCTTCTACCAGGTTCTGATGCTCATGATTAGTCAGCCCAAAGCTTCCCATTCAGATATTTTTTTCATGTGGCTTAGGAGCTGGCATCCATCTCAAGTTCACAGATAAGCAGCTGGAGGTCCTTAGGTCCAGTTTGACTACTTCATTTTACAGATAAGGAACCTGAGGCACACAGAGATTAGCTATTTGTCCCAAGTTATTCAGGCAGTATCAGAGATGAGATTTGAACCCAGCTTCTCTGACTGCTGAAGGCCTAAAATTCTGCTTCTTCTCACTAGCTCCATGATCAAGGGTAAGTTGTTGTCTGAGTCTAAGTTTTAAAAAATGGTGGTGCACATACAGTTATCCCTGTGCACAGTTACAAACACTGCTCTAACAGGCACTTTACCTACTGGGAAAGACCAAGAGCTATTACATAGCAATTCAATTACTAGCTGTGTGACCCTAGGCAAGTAAATCTCCAGTAAATTGCTGATGCTAATGGCCCCCACCTCACAGCTGTTTGTCAGGATCAAATGAAGCATTTGGCAAACTTAAAGCACTTTATAGATGTTAATCGGTATAATTACATGATCTCATTTGGCTCTCACAAAGGGGATGTGTTATTATCATCACTCTTTATTATTTGTAATTTATAGGAGAGGGAATGGCGGCTGAGAGGTTAAACACTTGTACTTGTCTTTGACCTTTCCATATTACACTTCTTTTTTACACCATATTCCCAAATTAGTCTATGTGGTATAGCACAGGAGGACCTGGTTCCAATCCTGCCTCTGATGCAAACTGTGAGACTCTGGGCAAGTCACTCTCAAACCTCTTAGGCCATGCTCCAAGACTATAAGTTGCAGGAATACACTAATATTGGAGGCAGCAAGATGGTGCAATTAATAGAGTGCTGGGCCTAGAGTGAGGAAGACCCGAGTTCCAATGTAACTTCAGATACTTATTAGTCCTATGACTCTGGGCAAGTCACTAATGCTTTTGCCTCAGTTTCCTCATCTGTTAGGTTCTTATTAGGTGCTAAGTTGGTACTTAACAATTCTCTAGCTCAGGGTTCACACCTTTAGTTCATACCTTTAAAAGGAGCAAGTTCGTTGGTTATAAGTAGTTCCCACAAGCCCCTGGAGTGCCCAAAAGCCAAAAGGATAAAAAGGAGGGCAGTCGGGAAGGAAGTAGTCTGCATCGGGTCAAGGACAAGACTTCCCGAGAGAACTTCAGGGAAGCTGGAGGAGATTCAGAGCCAGGATTCAGGAAGAAGAAGATTTGAGATTCTACCTTCCTCTCTGGCTGGTGGCTGCAGAAGCCTCCCAAGAAACCTCCTCACACAGAAGGATTATAATCTAGAGAGGACAGAAAATTTACATTTTGGAGCCCAACGGACGCGAAGGACTTATTCTGAGCCCTTCAGAGGAGCTAGCCCAGACTTTACACTCATCTATAAAATAAACTGGAAAAGGAAGTGGCAAAAAGGTGTAATAATTGCACTTACTTCCCAGGATTGTTGTAAAGATCAAGAGAAATAATAATAAAAGAACATAACAAGAACCATATCAATATTAGCTTTTGATGTTATCATCATCCTAATTATTATTAATATTCCTATATCTGTAACATATTGGAGTGAGGTCAAAGGAGATAACGTGTAATGTGTTTTGCAAACTTCAAAGTCCCACAGAAATATCAGTTATTATTTGGTTACACTATTTGTTTCAAAAAATGAACTTGCAAAATCTGATACTATTCTTCCTGATAAAATCTAAAATCTGTTTATTTTCGGGATTTTCCAAAAAGTTCTGAAACTAACAATAGGAAGGAAAACTAACATCCCCATGGTCCTTGGCCTTTGATGGAGGCAGCAGGGAGGCAGGGGAGCCAAAGCAACCAGCTCTTCTGTCCCTGCCCCCTCCAGTGGCCTCTATCACCTACTGCATCAGAATAAGGAAGGCAGCCGGACTTCAATTAGGGCCCCAGGAGGCAGATGGATTGGCAGGATAGCACAGACTCAGCAAAAAGGCAGGAGGTAAACTTGGTCCTCAAGAGTTCTGGGGCTCCACTTCCAAATCCATGACAGAGGAGGGGCTACACTCAGAAACAGATACCCCACTTTTTCTTGGGAAAAGGCAGTATCTGATCTCCCAGTATCTTCATAGAAGGAAAGATTGTCTCAGAAAACATTTCATTTCTTTATAAGTATTTCCTGGTTGGCACAGGAAGGCTCGAGTCACATTTCATTAATCATAAAGCAGCCCTTTCTTTCTTCCCTCACATTTTTTTTTTTTTAAAACTCCTCTCTTTTCCATTTGGCAAACAGATTTGCATTTTTTTTTTTTTTTGCCAGAATTAAAGATCTCTCCATGGTTCTTTATAGGAAAATATTCACTTGGTTTTTTGGACTCAGTAACAAAGTATGATACTGAGGCAAAGATGTTTTAAATTAAGTAAGGCACCCAGTGTGCCTGATAAGACTTCTTAGCCATTAAAAAAACCCAAAAAACCAAAAACACTTACCGCTAGAATCCTTTTCTTTCTCAAGTCACATTTCTCTTCAGAGACAAGCCTGAGAGACCCCCTTAGCTAGGATAATGGGGAGAGTGGATGTGTTTGGAGTAAAATTTAGCCACACCCTGAGGCCTAGGAGAGGAGTAACAGTGCCAGATAACAGTGGTTACCTGGGATAAATACTTAATGCTGACATGATTGCCTATTTTCTCAGGGAGAACTATAGATTCATTGTTCTCTTGAAATATTTAGCAATAATGAGCTCTTCATTCAGAGTTAACTGGAAAGACTGCTTTAACAAAAGCTGTCTCTCCCTACTTTCTAGTAAAAGCAGGTATGATCCAATATGAGTAGACAAACAAGATTCATGAAGATCTGAATGAATCCTGTTCCTACCAGGAGGTTCTTCAGGAGTTCAGGAAGGTGACAGAACGGAAACCATAATGGTTTTGAGGTTCTACTACTATTTATGCTATTTTGGATATATCATTAAACTTTTCCAATTCTCATTTTCTGTTAAAAACTGAGAGGAATTGTATTGGATCCAAGATGGGAACCCAAGTTTCCTGACACCAAACAATGCTCTTTCTCTGGCACTGGGATGTTATATCCAGGCTTGCCAGAGAGGTCTGCTGAATCCAGATAGCACTGTTCTGGGTGGACACTTTGTGGAGTCAGAGCACAGGATAAGATTGAGAATAGAGAGTTGTCAATTTAAATTAAGGGGAAGAGTCCATAAATGAATGAATTGAAATAGGATTAGAACCAAATGCTAATTGGATTTGATTGGATCCTGTGTGATAAAGAGTTCAGTCCCAGAGGTGAATGAACAAAGGAACCATCCATCCAACCTTTATCTTGAAGGGAAGATTTGTTCCTTTCCTTGGAATGAAGAGTATCATGTTCATACCAACAATTCTTATACCCCTTTCAGAAGATCAGTAAGGCAAAAACTATTTTCATGGTATATAATACTAAGACATAATTTGCCTATTAAAATATTCCTCCTTTTTCCAACTACTTATCTTTGAGGCTGGATTATCTTTATATGTTTCAACCAAAATTGCATGTTGCAACAGATTGAATATTGAGCAAATAAGAACCCTTATAATTATGCCAGATATTAAAAGAGATTTGCAAAAATGAGTAGTAAAATGATATATCTCTATTAAAATATATATATTCAAACCCTGTAACATATTAATTGACTTATTGCTATTTAAAATCTATTAATACATACTTTAAACTGCTATCAGTTAATTTGTAATATAGTAAATATTGATAAGATACATACAACATAAACAAAAGTCTGAGAACCACTGCTATAGGCATTTCAGATAGGGAAAGGAAAAACAAAGACTTGGATGCCAGTCTAAAGCTTGGTGAGTTTGAGAGGCTTAGTAGATAATTGTACATGTTAAGGAAAGAGGGAAACTAGATTTTAAAAAAAATTTAAATTTAAATTTAATTTTTAAAAAATAGTACGAGTAAGGTAGAAATATCAAGTTTGAATGATTTTTAAAAGTTCAATAAATCTCCCATACTTTGTCCCAATTTTCCCCACAAAGCAATTAGCAATTCTCTAGCTGAGTGGCGTGCCTGTTCTGTCACACACTTGGCAAGACAGATTTTGTGGTCCAGCAGGCACAACGGTTCCCCGGATGGTTGTGTCACAGCTACTCACCAGATTTCCCTGAAGCCACTCTTTTATGTAAGCTGCAGTGGGCTCTGGGATCTGATCCCGAAGGACTTCTCTTTCCTGAGGATCCTCCAGCATCTCCAACGACAGCCTTAGGTTCTCCATGAGATGAAGTACTGGGAACATGTTCATGTATGGGGATTGGGAAGGCAGCCCAACATCATAGACACCATTGCTGTGTTCAGCAGCCGATTTGGTGCCTGGAAGAGAGGAGGGGGAATTGAGGTTAGCCCTACTGATTTGGAAGTCTGCCTCCTGAACATGAACACAAACATCTGGTTAAAAATGAGACGATCAATGTCATCAAAGAGGATCTCTGTTTCTCAGATGGAATTACATAAGGTTTATTATTTTTTTTTTCCTGCATCTTCCTCCAAAGAGTCATTTCCCAAAAAATGTTGGATACTAAGATAGAGCCAGGAGTATCCAATTCTCCCCACTGCTACCTCCAACTCGGTCCTTAAAGTGGCCAATTGACATCAGGCCATCGCCACCAACTGCAACCGACTGCCTTACACAAAACACGAAAGCTAGCCTAGCTGCAGAGAGGATTGGGGAAGGAGAAGGGGGAGAAGGGAGGGGAATAGACTGTAGGCAGCATCTGCCAGGCAAGATGCATCACAACCACCACTGACCACTATTTCCCCTCAAATTCTTATCTACACAGCCCAGGATTCTGAATTAAAAATGAACTAAAAATCGGGAATGTGATGCTTTTAGACCATCTTGAGAAACAAACCCTATGGAGATTCAGGCTGACAACTACTCCTGTAGATATTATTGCCACAGCTATTGAAAATCCAGAAAAAAAACTTCCGCCATCAAGAACTCATCTTGGGCAATGTTAAAATATTCAACATGATAAATGATACTGCTGAAAATGTTTATTTTGAACTTAATATATCCCAGGAAGTATGGTAAGTACTTTACAATTAGTATCTCAACTGATCCTTACAACAATGCTGGGAGATAGATGCTGTAATTATTCCCATTTTACAAAGGAAGAAACGGAGGCAAACAAAGGTTGACTTACCCAAGATCACATAGCTGTATCTGAGGCTGGATTTGAACTCAGGTCTTCCTTACTATGAGCTCAGTGCTCAGTCCATTGGAGCACTTAGCAGTTGCTCTCATCAGACTAGAATGACTAATCTGACTAGAATGTAAGCTCTTTGTATCTGGCAGGCTTTACCAATGTACATATTTACATAATGCTTTACTCGTAGTAAGTGTTTTAAAAAATGCATTGTTCTTTCATTCATTCAAAAACACTGGTCCTTATACCAGTCTGATAAAATCCTTGTTCTCAAGTACAGATCTCTAATGGGGAAGCAACATGCTTGTTTAATCATGCATAAAGCATTTCTATATGTAGAGTAGAACAGAAAAAAAGGATTATAATGTCTCCTTTACTGAATCCTATCCAGATCATATCCCCTAACTGAAGATGTCCCTCTGGGTTGTGTTCTAGGTCCTCTTCTGTTTCTCTGTACCAAGTTGAGGACAAGAGCTCATATGGGATCAAATAATTGAAGGTATCAACAGTAAAAGTTATCAAATATCCTATCAAGATTTAGTTTATTATGTGAAAATAAACAAGCACAACCATTTCAGTAGTATGCACATTTTCTTTCATGTTTAATAAATGGTAAGATTACATGTATACAAAAATTTAAAATAAACTTATGATCAATTATTATTTATGCTATATTATCTATATAACTGAAACTCCAGTAGCTCCCTATTATTGCTTCCAAAAGCAAATACAAAATATTCTGTTTAGCATTCAACGCCCTTCATAACTAATCCCCTCCTACCTTTTCATTATTCTTATACCTTCCTCATCCATACTGCTCAACAATTCTTATAGACTAATACTATTCCATTATATTTACATACCATAACTTATTCAGCCATTCTCCAATTGATGGGAATCCATTCAATTTCCAGTTCCTTGCCATTACAAAAAGAGCTACAAACATTTTTGCACATGGGGGTCCTTTGCTCCTTTTTATGATTTCTTTGGGATACACACTGCTGGATTAAACAGTACGTACAGTTTGGTAGCCCTTTTGTCCAGTAAATATTTAATAAATATTCACTAAATGAATGAAACTGAATCTCCATTATCTATACAGCATACTTTTATTTTTAATTCTAACATATGAAAAATGAAATGAGCAGAACTAGCAGACCAACAGATATCATAACATTGTAAAATAAACAACTTTGAAAGATTTAAGAGTTCTGATCAGTGCAAATACCAAAGATGATTCCAGAGGACCCACCATGAAGAACGCCATCCACTTCCTGCCAGAAGGATGATGGGCCAGATATATAATGAATGAGACACATTTTTGGCTGTGGTCAATGTGAGAATTTTGTGCTTGACTACATCTGTAGGAAGCTAATTTTTTTAAACACTCCTTTTTAGTCTAATAATATTAAGGACTATTTCTCCAACCTAAAATCCCTCCCCAATTTTTCCCTTTAGGAAAGTCTAAGGAGCAAAAGTTAAGGTCTTTCTTTTAGAAAGGAATTCAATGTGATAACCAAATCTGGTCTAGTCTAGATAGGATCAAAGCCTCTCCCACCCTTTAAAGTAGGGCTCTCTTTTTTTATTCAAGTTTAAGATCTTAGGGATGGAACCCATTTTGGACCTAAAGGAGTAGTCCAGGAAGGGACTTGGAATAGTAATTGTTCTCAAATGTTAACAAACTATAGTATAACATATTATGACCTTTTCCTTATTTTATTCTTAGAAATGTTATCTCAAATAGTCTTGGGACAGAGAGACAGATTAGAGGTTATAGGAGTATACCACATTTTGGCATCTCTTTAAGCTAGAAATGGCTTGGACATGGTTTAATGTTTAATTAAATTGTTTGTTAATGGCAGAATTGAGCCTAAAAATGCACAGTATCAATATTTTCCAAAAGAAATTTATTTCAAAGGCTTCCCTTTTCTCTTTTGGGGGTTTGTGTAGCAAGAAGATTTATTATATCTTATATTAAATATATAATTTTGAAATCTCTCCTTTTCTGTGATTCCTTCTAAACTTCTTTTGGTACTTTTCTGTGAATGTAAAAAATGCTTCAACAACTTTTTCTTTCTACTTTTTTTTGATGGTAATTCCATCTAGTCTTTCTCCTGTCTTCCTCCAAAGTCCCCCTATAACTTTTTTTTTTTTTTTAAACAAATATGTAGCTAGATGGTGTGGTGGATAAAGAAAGCACTGGCCCAGAAGTCAGGAGGACTTGAGTTCAAATATGGCCTTAGACACTTACTACTTCCTAGCTGTGTGACCCCGGGCGTATCACTTAACCCCAATTGCCTCAGTAAAATCTAACTCATTTTGTATCTTAAATGTTATAAAAAGAGGGGTACAATGCTTTATCATCCATTAGATTCCTGGAATCAGATCAATACTTTTTTAGTGAAATGTAGCTAGAGTGAATTTCTGTAGAAAAATCTTTATTATTATCATCATCCTATACATTACAGAACAATACACAAAAGAGAATCAGAAAAAACTCTAGATCCTGTCAAGCACAAAGAGATTTTGACAGAGCTATTGAAAGAGTATGGGACTCTTGGTTAATAAAAACATTTACCTGAATGAAATAAATGAATCTCATATTTCTGTATCCATGAGTGGAAATCTCTACAACTTATTTCCTTTTGTACTATTTAATGGTGGTACAAGAAGGCTAAGAGAAATAGGGGCTGAAAGGTTGGAAATGCTTGGGAGGAGCATAGTTCAATTTTCTACTTATGCCCCACTCTTTATGAACTCATTTTGGGTTTTCTTGGTAAAGATACTGGTGTAGTCATCTGTTTCTTTCTCTAGTTCAATTTACAGATGAGGAACTGACACTTACCCAGGTTCACATTTATTAAGTGTCTGAAACCAAATTGGAATTCAGGTCTTATTACAGGCACAGAGATCTGTCTTATTCTGTTCACTGAGCCACCTAACTGCCCACCTATAAACGCAGGGTACTAGGACTTGCACAAACTTCTCAAACAGAAACAAATAAATAACCAATGAAGCACTTAATTTAGCAAGGTTGTGAGATCAACAGTAGTAGTGGGAAAACAGAGGAATCAAAGAAGAAAGCCCAGAAAGTATGACACAAGTCATTGAGAGGAAACTTTAGAAAGCAGTTGAGGATGATATTCCAAAGTTCTCCCATTAAAGAAGTTGCTGGTCTAGGAAGATGAATTAGTTTATGAAGACCTAAGTGTTAGGATCCCATCTGGGGAGTCAGTGTTAGAAATTAAACAGATATGTCAATATTACTAGAAGACCAGTGCATTTCAGAAAGCATAGATTAACTTTTCAAATGTGGAAGTGTCAACTCAATTCAACAAGCACTCTGTGTTAAATTAAATGAAAATACAGGATAAGAAATTCTAGATAACGTTGTCATCTGAAGTTCAGTTCATTATTGCTTTTAAAAAAAAATTCTGACATTACCTGAAGGATTCTTCATCCTTGATCCTTTATGATGACTGTTACCCATACTGGAAAGGTCTCTCTTCATTTGTGTCTTCCATCTGCCTGGGCTTCCTTCTAAATTCAACTTAGACCCCACCTCCAGGAAGATACTTTACTAAATCCTCCCCACCCCACATTGTCTTCTATTGACACAGTTGTGCACATAGACATTTACATTTTATCTTTGAGGTTAAGAGATGGAGTTTTGTCTTTCTAGTTTTGCGGACCAACTGGTAAGTATCTAATGGATACTTTTTGACTGACCAGCCTAATTAATTCTGCAAGTAAAAGGTAAGAAAGCTCCTTCTCATTTCTTCTCCTTGGGGCCAGATTTAGTTAGGATAATTTTGCAACATTCAATTTCAATAGCTTTCTGCTCTTTTTTTTTCTTTTTGGATACTGCATGCTGAATATAGGATTTTCCCAACTTCATTTTGTATCCATTTAGGTAGATCATTTGGCAACTAGATGGCAAAAGTGGTCAGATGCGGAGCTGGGAAAGTCTGAGTTACAATCTGATCTCAGACATTTAGTAGCTGAATGGCCCTGGAGAAGTCCCAAATTCTGTCTCATTTTTCTCATCTGTAAAATGAGCCGGAAAAAGAAATGACAAACCACTCCAGTATCTTTGCTTAGAAAACTCAAACCAAAATCAATTTTGGAAAAAAAAAAAAAAAATGACTGAACAACAGAGATCTTTCCATGCTTCTCAATATTTATCACATTCACCATGTCTAACATCACTGTAAACTGTGATACTCATGTATCACAACTTATTTAGTTAATTTTTAACAAAATAATGATTTAATTAATGGACATCTACTTTGTTTCAAGTTCTTTGCTACTTCAAAAAAGAAATATTTTGTTGTGTGAGGGGTCTTTATTTATTTATTTTTTTAATCATTTATCTCTTTGGAGTACATACTTGTGAGTTAACTCTGGCTCAAAAGGCATGGATATTTTAATTACAAACTTCATATATTTCCAAATTACTTTTCTTAATGGTTGGACCAATTCACAGTTTCATGAAACAAGTTCATTAATGAGTTCATCTTTTCATAACTTCTCCAATGGCTATTTCTATAATTGTTCATTTTTGCCAATTAGCTGGATGTAACAAGAAACTTTGGAGTTGTTCTTAACAGGCATTTTCATAATATTATTGATGCAAGACATAGGATTTTTTTTTTGAGGTACATATTCTGAGCACAATCAGTTTGTTAACCATGATTTGTATAACTTATAAGCATAACTGATTGTAACATACACACATAACTGTGTGACCCTGGGCAAGTCACTTAACCCTAATTCCTCAGTAAAAAAAAACCCCCAAAACAAAAAAACCACCCTACCAAAATCTTGTGTTCTATATTTTTTTCCCTCCCTTTCCCCTGCCTCCTTCTCTAGAGGGCAAGTAATCCAATTAAATGATTTTTCTTTTGACCCTCTTATTTTAAAAAATGGAGACAGCGTACATAAAAAATAAAACCATAATTCTGGACTATTGTATAGCTGGCTTTTCCTTTTAAATATATAATACATGTTATAATTAACTTTCAAATCTGTCCTGCTTGTTGGTGTTTCCATCTGACCTTTGTTCTCTCCTGTATACTTAAAAAAGTACTTCAGATGCAAAAAGATCAGGAATACTAAATAAAATGTCACTTTTTTTGATATCTTGGTTCATTTAGCTAAGCCATCTTTCCCACTGTTTGGAAGGATAAAGGAGAGAATACATTAGAAAATATGGGTGATTTAAGAATAATTAAAATGTATTTTTAAAAATTAGTTAAGAAAAGATTAAGCTACTTTTATACTAATGTTCCAGGTTCCTTTTTTTTTTTTTTTTTTAAATTCTAGTTAATGATGGATGGGTCATTCCCTATACCCTTCCAATTTTATTTCAATACTAAATATTAAATAAATGTCATGATTACATTCTTCTGACTTTGACAAAGGTTAGAAATCTATGCTTGCCTAAAAAGTGATGATAGGGTTATTCAGGAATGAGGAACTACAATTATATATCTTAGATTCTTTGACTTTTTCAAGAATTTCTTGAGTCTTTTTCAAATTGTGTTTTTCCTCAAATAAGGAAAATAATATTCTTGGGAGAAGAACCTGGAAAAGGAGCTGGTCCAAAGCAACAGAGACTCTGACGATGAGATTTCACAAAAATCGACGATAAAAAAATAATAGAGTTGGAATGGATTTGAGAGGTCCAAGCAACACTGAATGAGAATACTCAGTATAGTTAAACAGATGCTAAGAAGGCCCTGTGGTATTAGGGACTTTTTTTTGGAATGAGAGCATGTTGGAATCAAACAAGTCTGAAAAATGCTATGAGATAAAAGAAATAGTGGAAAGATCACTGATTTTGGAGGCAGAAGACATGGATTCAAATTCTGCCTCTCTATGACCTGGGGCATATTCTTTCAATCCCCCAGGTCATATTTCCTATCTGTAAAATGTGGAGGATTGAATTGGCTTTGGTTCCAGCTCTAGATTTAAGATAAAGAGTTTTAAACTATACCTATGAATGGAATACTTATAGTGATAAGATCTGGGATCTATTGAATTATATTTATGCTAAAGAACATCAAGGTCACAGTTCTAGATCACACCCAAATGGTTTCCCATTCAAAATTAAGAATCAGGAAAACTTAAAGATTCTCCCATTTTTCCCCGAAAGGAGAGGGAACAGAAGAGGAACTTTCGGGAAAGTTTATGGCAATGACTATAACTTTGATAATCCATGTCCCCCAAATTCTTTGTGTGCATCTCCTGTAATCCTAGCAAAAAATCCTCTGAAATGCTGAAGCAGGAATGGGATCCCTTGGCTCTGAATTATGTATTTGTTGTGATTTCAAGTCACCTGTTTGTACTAGAAGCAGCTGACCTTTATCTAATTACATACTCAAAGGTACATAAAGCAATCTCATGTGTGTGTACATATACACACACACATGTTATCACACTTTCAACACAATTTATATATTAAGGAATATATATATTTATATTTATTTAGGAATGATCTGAGAATAACTTTAATTTTGGGTTTGTTTAGTCATAATTTCGTCTTCAAGAGTGCATAGAAAATAGCACTTTTTAACAATAGGTCACAAGCTGCAAGTCACCTGATATTCATTTGCATAAGCAAATTCAGACTCTTTCAAGGTGAAGTGCCAAACGATTGTATATTTTGTGGTGCATTTGAAGATATGGGCAGAGGAGGGCTGATTCTATCCTTCCCCACCCTCCTACCAAGGCCCCCAATCCTAGAGATGAGAACCCCAAGGCTTCTCATCTCGTCCACAACTCTTATTGTTTGTTTTTTATTCTGGACCAGAACATCAGGGAGGGGATGCTGTGACATGCAAGTGAATTAGATTTAAGTGAGGGATAGCTGTGCAAGGTCACCTGCCTCACCAGAGCCATCTGGGTCCAGTGGCCAGACAGAGATCAAGAACCTGGAGATGGTCCTGGATGCAAGAGGAGCCTTGATGAAGGAAGGGGCAGAATAGGGTGGGACTCACAAGCAGACTGAGACCGAGTGCCTCCATTACATTGCAGTATTTATGTGGGGTATATGAGATATTGAGGAAGATATTGATTAGCACATCTAATGTCAGAGCTTGCCCAGTTCTTTTCAGGACTATTGATGTTCCTGATTCACCTAACTCTTACGTAAGACTCCAAGAAGCTCTACTGCACGTACATCAGTTACACACCAGTAAACAATCTCAGTAGATGGGCTAAACCAGGTTGATGATACCAGAAAGACCTCAAACCTGTTGGTGAAGTTGGGGAATAGCATGTGAAAACTTTCCCCAGTGTAACAGGTGGATGAGAATAATTTGGCCATGAAGATGGCTGAATCAGATGCAGTAGGGTGCTTAGAACTGGGTCAGGCATCAAAGTAGTCAAGGTCATACACTTCACCTTGGTTCATGGCCAGTGATCGTGATTTTTGTCCTATCACTGGAAAGCTGGCAGCCTTCAGAAAGAAAGAGTCAGACCAACTTCATGCAGCTCCTTATCAAATCCAATTCATGCACGAGTCAAGAAATTGCTTATGTCAATAGTCCTCTTCAAAATGAAGAACAAATAACAATGTTTATGTTTTTTTTAACCATTTAATATGTATAAAACTGTGCTACTGTTTTTAAAATTTTAGGTTTCTATCTTTTTTTTTTTTTTTTTTAATATCATTGATAAAGTTTTTATCTGTTGTGCCCTTAACCCTATTTTTGTAAAGGGCTGAAACTCTTGAGTTGATGCACTGAGGTCCGACAACTGACACTTAAGGCTAATTACGGATTGGACAATACTCTATTAGCATATGCTTGGAAAATGGCCCTTCCCACTATTCTGTGCTGGCTCAATAATTGGTGTTTACAGAGAATTGTAGGAGGGACTAGGGGGTAGAGTAAGACTAGCCAGAGTCACTTTTGGTGGTAGAGGAAGAGAGGTCATGGAAATCCTGTGTCCATCCCCTTCACTTCTACCCCTAAAGACCAAGGACTTTTGCTTATCCTGCCTCTGGCTGATTCTAAGGTATCCAGGGTGCTAACACATATTTTCTACACATATTTTCTCCATAAACTCTGTGGATTTTACATAATAAAGTGTTTTTATTTTTTAAACAATAGCTTTTTGTTTTCAAAATATATCCAAAGATAGCTTTCAATATATATCTTTGCACTGATAATAGAAAGGCCTGGAAAGATTTGAATGAACTGATGCTGAGTGAAACAAACAGAACCAGGAATACATTGTACACAGTAACAGCAAGAATGCACAGTGATCAACTATGAAAAACTTGGCTCTTTTCAGTAGTTCAGGGATCCAAGGCAATCCCAAAAGACTGTGAGCAGAAAATGCTATCTGCATCCAGAAAAAGAACTAGAGAGAATGAATATAAATCAACACATACTATGCTCACGTCTTTTTTCTGTTTGTTTGTTTGTTTGTTTTTTGCTTTCTCATGGTTTTTCACTTTTGCTCCGATTTTTCTCTCCCAACATAATTCATAAAACAATATGTATTGTTTTATGAATTATAAATTATATTCCATGAATAATCTGGCATCACATATTTACTAGTTGACTGTGGGCAAGTCACTTAACCCTGTTTGCCAGTTTCCCCATCTGTAAAATGAGCTAAAGAGGGAAATGGCAAAATCCTCCAGTATCTTTGCCAAGAAAACCTCAAATAGGACCATGAAGAGTTAGATAATGACTGTAAAAGAATAGCAACTACAATCATCCCCTACTTTACAGTGAAGAAATGGAAGCTCAGAGTGTCATCATTTTGTCCATACTCACTATCAGTTTTAAGTGTCAGAGGTATATAATATTTTCTGTTGAGGTTTTCTTGGGGTCTCTAGAGGTAGCCTTCTTTTCAGTTCAGTAATCACCACAAGTGCAGCCAGGGATTAAAGTCCAAATCGTTTATTGTCTCTTTCCAAGTCTTGTATCTTTCACTTGGGGCTTGGCTAGTTTTCTTAGAGGCCTATCTCTCTCCTTCGTTCTGAGAGCTTGAGCTCTCGCCTTTCTTCTCTGCCCTCTGAATCTCTCTGAATTCCAAAGGTTTGTGCTTCAACCAGTAGCTACCACAAAGGTGGTTGATAGAATCAATCTGTCTCTGTCTTAGCCTCTGAGAGCTTCTAGTGTGCTTGTCCCTTCTGGCCCTGAGAGCTTCTTCCTTATATGCCCCACACTGAGTACAAACCAATCATTATATCACTAGAAACCTTTATTTGTTGTAGGATTAAATCAATGCTAAACTAGATTTAACCACTATCTCCTCAATTCCATTTGTTTCAAGTTCTGGCCCACAACATCTCCTTGTAGGATTAAATCAATCATACTGAACCATACTAAATTAGATAACTATTGTCTCTATCAATTCCACTGACTTAGTTCCTTGTAAGAATCCTTTGTTTCAAGTTCAGGGTTCTGGTCCATAACAGAGGTAAATACTGAACTCTGTGCATTGTCTAGCATTAGTAGACTGAGTTTGAGGAATTAGGAATTCTTCCTCATTCAGGAAGTAAAAGGAAAGTTAGAGTGGAAAAAAGCAAGAGAGTCCAGCTTTGAGAAGAATGGACCCCACTCTCTAAGGCTCACACTCCAAAGAATGTTTGCTCAATTGAACTCATCGCAGGTTTAAGAGCTGGAAAGGAGTTGCCAAAAATCACCAAGACATTTTCTTCACGTTCTTTCCCTATTCCCTTATAGTCAATCATTCAAGCAAAGTTATAAGTTCCCTTGCGGGTACCAAGAGAGACTACAAAACTAAAACTCAAACTGAGTCTTAAGACTCCAAATGCATTTTAAATTTCTCATTTTATCACTACTGTGTCTTCTCTCTGTATTTTCCAGGTTTTTGATCTTTCTCTCTTCTTTTTCCCTCGGTCAGATAGAAAGAAGTTGTCTAAATGATTATATAAAATTGAGTGGGGCTCACTAAACCAGGCATGCAATCAGAAGGTTTACTGACTGACAGAGAAGTTGTGTAGATTAAATAAATGAGAGCCTGCTTGGTGGGCAGATACCCAGTTGGCATGGAGTTACTGTCCCTATTGTCTCATTTTGAATATTCAAATCTAGTTTGTCTCCATACCCATCTTTAACCTATGGCTGTCTACTTGAATGACTTGTACTACCTCCTGCCCTAAGAATCCCTTCCAGGGCTATGCCCCCATCTTCCACCATTCCTAAGCCATGATGAATTCTAAATTCTGTTCCTGTACTAGGAGTTCTGAGTATCAGTAGATAAAACCACAAAGGGGATCTTATTAAATTCACCACAAATTTGTAGGATATAACCTCTACCAAATTCTTGTTAGTTAACATTTTTTAACTCTTTCTTTTGCACTCCCTACAGAGTCTCTATAGTAAACCTTTTCTTTTGCTTTCTCACAATAAACCTCTTAGTTTTGATACCTTTGAGCAAATAACTCCCCCATTCACTTCAATGAAGAGACTGAAACTCCAACATGGCGTACCAATTCTTATTTATTTATTTTTTTTATTAAGTGCTTACAGGGTGTGCCAGTTATCTTGCTATGTGATGAGGCTATAAAGAAAGGTAAAAATTATCCCTGCTCAGTGTACTTACATTCTCATGAAGAAGACTCCATCTAAAATCCACTTAGTCTCTTAGTTAACAAGCATTTATTAAGCATTTACTGTATGCTAGACACTATGCAAATAGTTCCTGCATCTGAATTTACATTGTAATTGGAAAGATAACACACAGATATCCATGTACACACAAGATATATGCAATAAGTAAAAGCTAATCTCAGAGGAAAAGACAGAGGAGCAGAGTGGACTGGGAAGATCATTGAACAGTCTTGCAGGAAGTCAGAGAAGCCAGAAATAGAAGCTGAAGAGCGAAAGCATTCCAAAAATGCCAGATGGTCCATATTGGAGATAGTTATTTTGTTTTTGTTTTCTGCTAAGGCAACTGGGGCTAAATGACTTGCCCAGGGTCACACAGCTAGGACTTGTTAAGTGTCTGAGGTCAGATTTGAAGTCAGGTCCTCCTGACTCCAGGGCTCTATGCACTGTGCCACCTGGCTGGACGATAGAGTTTTGGATGTGAGGAACAGTAGACAAGCCAATGTAACTGGATCAGAGAATGTATGGAGGGTAGTAGTAAGTGTAAGACTAGAATATACAAAATAGATTCAGAGTAGATGGAGGATGAAATTGAGATACACTTTCATGTATATTATTGTAATCATAGCATATATTCTCTCACTGCTGTTTTCTTCATTTTGTATCATTTCAAGTCATCTAATGTTTTTCTAAACTCTTCAGTTACTGTTCACTTAGCGTTCAATTGTATTCATCATTTTTCCATATGTTCACTTTCTGAAATTTTGTTTTATTTTCAATGAGCAAACATTTATTGTTTCTAAATCTCATTGTCTCTATCCCCCAATTTGGCCACTTCCAAAAATTTTAGTCTATTCTGAATTTTGAGTTGGTTCTTTAGTAGGATGGTTGAGCCTTCTCTAATTCCTTTTTTCATGCATTCAACAGTCATTTGTTTTTCAAAATTTAATTTCTTTTTCTATACTTAACATAAAATGATCATTTCCATATATACCAAGCATCTACACTGGGACCCTTTAAATTTTTAAATGCCAAGTTTTTTCTTACCATTCCACTCTTCTTGAACAGGAAAATCATTATTTTTGTTTAAAAAGATTTCAGGAGCTCTGGGTTCTGAGCCAAACATTACTACTCCTTAGTCTGCTACCCTGAACAAGCAAGTCGCTGGACCTCTCTAAAGCCTCAGTTTACTCATTTTTAAAAGGAGGGATAATCTCTAAGGTCCCTTTTAGTTCTGAAATTCTATGATTCTATTACTCTAATTATTGGTTTACTTTAGCAAAGGACATAATTATATCTTGGAATACATTCTGCATGCAAACTCGTGGCTCTGGGGCTTCTGGGAGCTGCCCAATTGCCCACAGAATTGTGCAGATTCAGCATTCTGAGGTTGATAGAACTCGGTTTAGAACAGCATCCTTTCATTTGGAATGGGCCTTTCCTCCCTTAGGTCTCGCATAGTATTTTATCTGAGCCACTCACATACTTAGGAGTCTAGAGTTAGCTACATAGATTTAGAAGTGCCCTTAAAAAAATTATTGTCATTGACTAACTGACTGGTCCAGCCTCCCACTTAGAAAATGGAAATATTATTTTTTGTGTTAGAGAAAACATAGCATAATGGAAAGAAACTGGTCTTAAGTCCCATCTCTGATCTAAGCTGACAAGTCACTTAATTCCTCCGTGCTCTAGACCAGATATTTCAAACAGGTCTTATTGAATCAGATTAAAATGTAATTGGGAATTATTTCACAAAATATAGAGAGAACCTAGATAATGTTAACATGGTTTTCTGGCAGCTGTCAGGGATCTTTACATAGTTTTGTTATCCCACCCTATATGGCTCCATTTGTTTTTTTGGCAAAGATACTGGAATAGTTTACTGTTTCCTTCTCCAGATGAGCAAACTGAGGAAAACAGAATTAAGTGACCAGAAGGAGACTCTTTCTGACTCCAAGCTTGTCTCTCTATCCATTGCTTATGATATGACTAATATTTGTCAAAATGAATTAAGTTGAATTCATTGACCCTTTACTACTGGAATATTAAATGACAGATGAAAAAGTTGCGAGATCAAATATTGGGGGGTGGGATAAGGAGGGAATGTGGAAGCTAAGGAAGCTCCTTCTTGGTAAGAAATGAGATTTATTGAATAAGCTGCTCTCTATCCCCATGGTGTAAGAGACAGAGGGCTTGGGTTCAGAACAGGAAGAACTGAGTTCAATCCTGCCTCACACACTCAACTGGCTGTGTGACCCTGAACCAGCCACTTTCTTCTACGTAAAATGGGAGGATTAGACCTGATGGTCCCTGATTGCAGGATCCCATCTCTCTAGCCTCCTGGGCCATCACATAAAGCTCTCTACAGTCACATGCTGACTTAATGTCAACGAACATATTAACGTATATGCATGATTGTATTTTTATTTTGTTTATTACATTTCCATCTAGTTTAGCCATGTGTGGGTCTGGAAGTAGACTATTTGACACCTCTGCTCTAGAACCTAAGTCTTCTGTCCCCCTCCTTTCTCCCCGCCTCCCTCCCTTTCTCCTTTCCTCTTCTCTCTCCTTCTCCCTCTCCCTCTGCCACCTCAAGGGCCCAGCTGGAAAAGCTCTACTTCCTTTTAGTTCAGCTCCTGGCCAGGCTTTTCTGTGGTTGCCGACTCAGCAGTAGGGCACTTGCGAACACTCCCCTGGCTTGCAGCTCCATGAGGGACCTTTAAAAACATCCGGAAACCTCTCTGCTGGGCTGCTTTCCTGACTACAGCATATTTCGGAGGAAGAGACACCCTAGTTACACGTGTGCTTGCTCACTGTCCTGTGAGCTCTGCACTTGGAATAACAAAACACCACAAATCATAGAAGGGGTATACCCCAAGAATGCAAAATGAAGGATAGAGATAGGGATGGGGGAAAATAGGTTTACCCACTTTGATTATTCTCTCCCTCATTATCTGGATTTCTTTTTTTAAAATTAATTTTGTTTTATTTTTCTTTGAAAATTTATTTATTTTAAAATTTCCCTCACTTAATAGTATTTTTTCAAATTACATGTAAAAATAATTTTTAAACAAAAATTAATTTTTTCTCCTCCAAAAAAAATCTGTGTAGCAAGTAAAAGAGTCAAGAAAAACAAATCTCTGCATTTACCATGTATTATATATATATATATCTCAGTTTATGAATCTAGGAGATGAGTAAGCTATCTGTCAGAGAGGAATTTAGATAGGAGCAAAGTGTGTTTTAGGAGTAGAGAATATTATTTCTCTCAGAACAGCAAATAGAAATTTTTAACATTTTGGATCCTGACAGCTGGCCCCTCCTGATTGCCATTAGTCCTGGGAACCAGCATCCTCCTCCTCTCCCATTCTACTCTCCCTCCCCTCCCAGACTTTGGCAGCCATTTTATCAGCTTTGGCTCTGTAAGTCATCCATCGTAGCCAAGGACAGTCAAGCTTTTGACCCCTACTCTCCAGATAATGATGACCTTCTCAAGAGTTGCTGGGGTTAAGGGCAGTCAATACATTCACTAACCCACTGACCCAAAGAAACCTTCAATATTTCTACGCAGGCTTTATTTTTAAAGAGTCACAGCTAAATAGGAAAGAAAAGCCACAAATTGGGCAAGTATAAGGAGACAAGACATAGCATTGATTTTATGTGGTATTTTATTTTTTCATTCCCATGTAAATATAGCTCAGGCTACCTGGACCATCCTCACAGTTATAGTTATAGAGCTAGAAGAGATCTGTACAGATAGGGAAACTGGAGAGAGAATGTGAATTAGTGGAAGAAATGAAAATTATAATACAGGTCTGCTCTCTCCCAGTAGTACATCATGCCGTATCAAGCTCCTTCATTATAACTTAATGTCTTTATGAAAACCAGGAGGAAAAGGAATCAGTGGACAGAGAACTATTGAGATAGGGCTAAGCAAAACATGGTATCCCTGATCTGAGGCAAGGTTTAATTTGAGCTGTGCACAATTTGGATTTGGGGCCTACTTGTTAATCCAGCACTGGAAGGTAGATTCTTTGCTATGACCTACCCCATCAACAGTGACAAAGACATCCAGAGACAGACTGAGAATGCCTTAACTCTGAAGAGAATAATCTGAATTAGTTTGGCTTTTCCCCAAATTTTAGTCAATCAGTTAATTAATTAGGGTTTTGTTTTGTTTTTTTTGGCTGAGGCAATTGGAGTTAAGTGATTTGCCCAGGATCACACGCTAGGAAGTGTTAAGTGTCTGAGACCAGATTTGAACTCAGATCTTTCAGACTTCAGGGCTGGTATTCTATCCACTGTGCTACCTAGCTGTCCCTAAATGTTAAAAAATTTAAAAAATCTTAATTGGTAACTGTTGTTTTCAAACACCTGTATTTCCTATGACATTCCAGTTAGAAAGCTATGTTTTATAATAATTTTTTTTTTAAAAGTAAGAACAGAAAAAACTTTAACTTAACTAATAAACACATCCAAAAATGTAAGTCATACTATGTGACCAAACTAGTTTTTCAATAAACAAATGTAATGGAGACAGGAAGTTCAAGCGGCAGATAACTAACTGTCAGTTGAAGATAGAAAGGGAAAAGTCAGAAGTCTGTGTTTTCCTGGAACCATAGCCAGGGGGAGACCTCAGAGACCTACTGAGCAAACAGATTCTGTCGCCAAAATCTGAAGTAGCTTTTTCATTTTGTTCTGGGCAGAATACCCTATGCTGGTCATCCTAGCTCCATTTCTGTCCTGTTCCAGTCCAGTTCTCCTCCCACTCTCTCCAAATTAGAGTCCCAGGTAAACTACTCCCCCTCCTCTCCCTGACTTTGAAACTTTGGCAACCATTTTATCAAGTACATATTGCTCTTCACTACCACTTTCAGACCATGAGATATGACTCCTCTTTGGAGATCATTTAGCCATTTTGTCCTGTCATCTTCCCATTCTTATTGCTGTCTTTTACTAACTGATAGATTGTTCTCCCAGTGTGTAAAATGAATTTAGTAATGGGAGCATGATCTTCCTCTATAATATGGTTAAAAAAAAAAAAAAAAAAGAATCAGGGAAATGGCACATTGGACAGAGTACCAGATCTAGAGTCAGAAAGACATGAATTCAAATCTGGCCTCAGACACTTTCTACCTGTGTGACCCTGGGCACAGGTTTTCTCTTAGTTTCCTTATCTGTCAAACGAGCTGGAGAAGGAAATGGCAGACCACTCTAGTATCTTTGTCAAGAAAACCCCAAATGGGAGCACAAAGGGTTGGTCTCAACTGAAACAACTGAATAACCACAAAGTTTTGTAAAACTATTATTCTGGTCTGATTCACTCCATCTTCTGCTATGGTTCTCCACAATTTGAATAAACTCCTTGATCTTATAGGATCATGATTTGCAGCTGGAAGGGACCTTGGCGGCCACATTGTCCAATCCCTTTTTTTAATGGATGAAAAATGGAAACTAAGTCCACAAATCAGTAATGATAAAAGTAGGATTTGACCCTTCTTGCTGGGCTTCTAAAATTTTTCCATTGTACTAAGACATCTCTTCAGCTATAATGTCCTTCTTTCCATGATACTTGAGACATACATCAACATAGCCATAACTCAGACCTCATCATCCCACATGTTCTTGAGAACTTCTAGGAACTAGAGCCTGAACTTCAACCCTTCAATCTCACCATCCTTTCCCTTCTCCTCTTCACTCTTCATGGCCTTAATTATTTTGACCCATTCCTAAATTACCAACTATTACAACTATTAGTAGCTTTGGCTGAAAGTGTACTCTGCCTCCATTCCATAGTTTGTCACTTTAATTTGTCACAACCTATCACCATAGGAACACTTACTCCATCATGACCTTCTTCTCCTGACCTAAGAGTCCTTATCTCCAGGAACCCCCTACTCTCCAGTTTCTCCACTTCTATTCCAGGGCTGCTAACCTTTCCCTGGCTTCTGTTAGTTATGTTAATTGTATCCTGCTGCTTCTTGGAAATCCTCCCATTCCTAAGACTGATTCCTACTTAATTAACTTCTACTTTCCTTGACCACAGAATTATTTTAATCTTTTCTCCCTATTCTTCTTGCCCCAAAGAATCTTCCAAATTTATACTAGAGGATTTGGTCTTATAAGATCATAGATTCAGATCAAAAAAGCACCTTCAGGGGACAAATAATAAAGCTGCTTCACTTTCCAGAAAAGAAAACTGAGGGCTGGAGAATTTATGTGATTTGTTCAAGCTCAAGTTAAGTTGTAGAGAATTTTGGGCAGGTAATTATTTCTTCTCTCTTAAGCATCTCCAATCTGTCTTCATAAATTAATTAATATGTTACTATTAATTATATACATTAATATATAATTGTACTTAGCAGATGTTTTGCACAAGGGCTGCTCTTAACAAAGACTGGCATCTATCACTATACCTCTCAAGAAATCAGACTATACAGACTCATAGGCAAGGTTTTAGATGAGGAAATTTGGACAAAGCTAGCTAATGCCATTTAAAAATTGTTTATTCCCCCTTAAATTATATTAAAAATATAATCCAGGAATATATACATATTATTATGTGGTTTTTACATTTTATACCACTTTGCTTCACTGTAAATATTGTGATGTGAATTGTCTCTCCCATTCCTCAAAACCTTCACACAAAACCTCAGCACCCTCTTTCATCCTCCAATAACACTTATTAAGCAGGACCCACCACATTTACTCCCAAGTCAGAATTTTAGAATTGGAAGTGATTGGTGGCAACCATCAAATACAACCCATATGAGAAAAAGGATTCTCATTACAATGTAACTCGCTTGTGGCTATCCAGCCTTAGCTGAAGATCTTCAGGGAAGGTGATCCATTCGCTGCCTCTCAGGCATAATATTGCATTTCTGGACCGTTCTAACTGCTAGGAAGCATTTCCTTACAAGTTTAAACATGATTGTTTGCATCTACACCCCAGAATTTAGATCTGTCCTCTGAAAACAAAACAAATCTCATGATGGCCAGTCAAAATCTTGAAGATGGCAGTCATGTACTGCTCCTAGAATCCATTACACCAAATGCAGTTTTTTCCAGAGGAAACAGGCATGGACTCAAGACCCTTCATTATGCTGGCTGTCCTCCAACTAATCAATGTCTTTCCTAAATTATTGTGCCCAGAATTGAACTCATTGCTCCAATTATCTCCTTATTTCTGAAAGCTAGGTTTCTCTTAACGCTGCCCAAGACTGCATAAGCTATTAGTTGATATGGCTTCCACCTTATACTGTTGACTCTAAAGTCCACTAAAAACACTCTCCTTTTTTTTTTTTTTTTTCAGACCAACTGCTATTAGCCAAACCCACCTCATAATGGTGGAATTAAATTTTTGAGCCCTTGACAACTTTAATTTATCCATATTAAATTTCATCTAATTAGATTCAATTCAATGTTGTACCCTGACAACATCTTTTGGGAGTCTGTTATCTGGTGTGTTAAATATTCTTCCCCCAGGATTTTGTGCCAGCAGTCATTTCTTCTCTCTCAAGCTTCTCCATCTCTTTGTCTGGGCCCACAGTGAATATAATTTTTCTTAGCAGATGTTTTGCTGTTCTTAATAAAGACTGGCATCTATCACTATACTTCCCGAAGAAGTATAACATATTTGCCCACAGATAAGGTTCTAGATGAGGAAATTTGAACAAAACTAGCTAATGCCACATATACATTTTTAGATTCTCCCCTAATGCTTTTGCAATTTTGTTGTTGTTGTTGTTGAAGAGATGCACTTTCAAATTATAAAGGGTATAATTTATTCTTCAGATTTTTTTTGTCTCTTGGCAGAGTGGCCAACATTTGACTTTGATTATTGGCAAAATCTTGGAACATATTATTAAAGGCATGCAGATGGAGAAAGGGAAATAGTGATCACCAAGAGACAACAGACTTTATCAAGAACAGGCTTGCCCAACTAATTTCATTTCCTTTTTTGACAGGCTTGCGAGCCTGGTAGATCAGAGGAATGCTGTAGATAAAGTTTACCTAGATTTCAGTAAGTCATTTGACAAAGTTTCTCATGTTATTCTTGTAGACAAAGTGGAGTGGTCTGGGTTACATAATGTTACAGTTAGCTGAATTTAGAACTGGTTGAATGACTGGAACTAAAAAGAAGTCACTGATAGTTTGAAGATACTTTAGAGGTAAGTCTCCAGTGTAGTTCAAGCACCTGTCCTTGGTCCTATACACTTCGAATTTCTTATCAATTACATGGATTATGGCTTAGATAATGTGTCTATCAAATTTGCACAAAACATATGGCTGAATGACTGAGCAGAATCCAAAACAATATTTGAACAGGATAGAAAAATGGGTCAAATTTAAGAGGATGAAATTTAATAGACAAAGTTCTACACAGAGGTTACATTTTTCATCTGCACAAGTATAGTATGGGAGGGAGAGTGGGTATGGCTAAAGACAGAAAAAGACTTGGGATTGTGAATGGATTAAGAGAGTGCTGTATGGAAGACCAAAACACTAGTATGATCCAAGTCTGCCTTAGAAATGTCACATGAAATACTATAACATATTTAACATGTATGGGACTGCCTGCCATCTAGGGGAGGGGGTGGAGGGAGGGAAGGGAAAAGTCAGAACAGAAGTGAGTGCAAGGGACAATGTTGTAAAAAATTACCCATGCATATGTTGTCAATAAAAAGTTAAGGGGAAAAAAAAAAAAGAAATGTCACCATGTTACGAATGAAGGGAGGGAGGGTTCTTCTGGACACTTTACTTCAAGCAGCTTAGCAAATACTCCTTTGAGTACTACAGCCACAGCTAATGAAACCCTCAGAAAAATTCTTGCAACTAAAGTCCTAGGCAATGGCAAATGGTTTAACATCAGAAATAGATGATATTTATTGGTGGAAATGGCATTAAAGAAGATGTATTACCATTTGCTTTGTCTCGCTACAGCCTAAAGGTCAGGGATCCTTTCTACCAAATTTTCAGCTCAAACTTTTCTTATGTTGTCTTTCCTATTAGAAGGTGAGTTCTTGGAAATCGGAGGTTGGCTGATTTTTCTATGTTTGTATCATTAGCACTTAGAACAATGCTTTGCGCATAGTAGATGTGTAATAAATGCTCATTCATCCATTCATCCATTCATTTATTCATTAAGAGCGCTTTCTCAGAGAAGAATTACTACAGTTCACAGAGGGTGGAAATATCTAAGACCTGCAGACCTGCAGAAAAACTGACTAGAACTGTCCCAAGGCAGAATGGCCTGCCCTTGGGAGATGGCAAGGAAGCTGGATGAGCAATTGGCAGAAGCATCAAGAAGGTAATTTATAGTCAGGTATGGTCAGCCTAGGTCACCCCTGGGGTCTTTTCCAACCCTGAGGTGCTTTGAATTCTACTATTCTTTATAACACAACTGGAGTCATCTCCAGCCATCCTGATCTGTATCTGGCTACTGGACCCAGATGGCTCTGGAGGGGTTATGTGAGACAGGTGGCTTTGCACAGCCCTCCCTCACTCACATACAATTCACTTGGCATGTCACCTTCCTGATGCCATGTTCCTCTTTGAGAATGAAGGACACACAATGACAACAAAGCTGGATCAGCCAAGTGTCCCAACTTTGTTAAAAGTTAGGAACTTTGACTGTAAAAGGCCAAATTTGGTTTTTGGGCAATAGAATTTTTTTTCAAGGACTATATAGATAACCTCATCCAACCCTATCATTTTACAGATGAGAGAACCAAGAACTAGAATAATTCTTCTAGGTCATAGCAATAGTGCTTTGCAGGACTAGGACTAATTATTGAAATCCACAGGTAATTTCAACCCTATCGCTTCCTTCCTCTTTACTATCCCTCCTCAATCCTACCTCCCACCCAATACTTGCACAGTGAAGTTTTACAAATGCATGTGTGTGTGTGTGTGTGTGTGTGTGTGTGTGTGTGTGTGTATGTATGTATTTTTTTTAAGCATTGGCCAATATGGTATTGGTAGGAAGGATCAACTGGAAGATTTATGGCCTTGCTTAGCTTGAATGGCCATATTGCACTGGAATGTTTTATAAGTAGAATTTACTCAACCATTCAATGAATTATTCTTTTTGGTTCTGTCTCCATAAGGCTTTCTCTTTAAATCATAGAGAAAACTAAAATACATTCCATCTTAAAAATGGTGATATTTGTTGCTGTTTTTAGGCTTGGGTTTACAAGTGACTGAACTTTTCTTTACTTAGAATTTTGCTTTACTTATAATTTGAATAAACTGTCACCATATAAAGGACCATGCTTGGTTTATAGACTTGTGGCCTAAATATTTCCACTAAAATAATTAATGGAGAAACCCAGACTAACAATTCCAACATTGTTCTCTCTCTCCCAATCCAAATCTCAAACTTCAATACCCTCTGAGCCACTATAACTTTAGCCCTTCCACTGTGCTATTCATATGAATATGACAGGTGGGGGAAATAGGAGGTAGGGGAATGTCAAAGGCTCTATCAATAGCTGTGGTGCAGTAGAACATGACTGAAAATTCTAAATCTAGGTTGGTTCAAGCACAGTTCTGCTAACTATGTGACCTTGGGCATGTTTTATAGCATTGAGAATAATGCATTTGGAGTAAGAAGACCTAGATTCAAATCTTGGCTTTGTTACTTGCTACCTGGGTGATCTTGATCTTTCTATGCCATAATGTCATTGTCTGTTAAACAAGGCTGGTGGATTAGATGATATCTAGAATCTGATTTTATATAAGCCTATGACCCAGAGTCACTTCCTCTTCTCTGGATTTCAGCTTCCTCATCTGTAAAATGAGGGATTTGAACTATATCAGGGCTTTGTAACATTTTTAATATCCTGGACCCTTTTGGCAATCTTGTATAATTTATACTGTTTCTCAGAATAACGTATTTAAGTGAACAAAATAAAATACACAGAATTATAAAGGAAACCAATTATATTAAAATAAAGATGAGATTTTTTTACCCACTCAAATCTACAGAACCCTTAAAATGTAACTACAGACCCCCCAGGGGGGTCCACAAATCCCATGCTAAGAACCCTGAAATGGAGGCTCTCAAAGTCATGTCCAGTTCCCAGATTCTCTAATTAAAAGAAGGAGACGTGGCTGTATTCACTTGTTCAATGCTTTGTATTGCCGCCAAAGTGTCAGAAACATTTTCAAAAAGATTTGAAACATGAAGATCATTCTGGGTAGACCTAACCCTGGAGAATCAACTGATCTGAGAAATCCATAGAAAGATAAGCATTCTTATTAATCAGTGTTTTTTTTTTCCTTTTTCTTTCTTTTCTTCTTTTTTAAACCATATCTTTCACATTAAAGGCCCTAACTAGTGAATAATGGCATAGGCTACCAAATATAAACAACAACCAAAAGTTTGCTAAAAGTGGAAACAGAATGAGGAAAAGACATCAAATAGCTGGGCAGACAGAGAGCTTGCAAGCCAACTTTCTCCAACCAATAAACAGGAACTAATGAATTCAATATATAGTAACTAGATTGAAACATCAACTACAGATTAGAATTCAGGACTCTCTGAATACATACTATGCCCTCAATCCTAAATTTCCACTGCTCCATGTTTTCTTAAAATGGCATTTTAAAATATATTACTTTCTCTTTGGCCTTGACCTAAGATTTCATTGGTAGGGAACTTCCTGTGACAATACTCTCTCTATTAAGCAGATGTACAATTTATGGTCTTAAAAAAGAGTTGCTTAGTACACTAAAGTTCAGTTAATGAAGGAAAGGAAAGGAGGAACCCCATTTCTCGGTGCATAGATAATCCCATGAGGCACAGTGTCCCCTGTAAAATGAATTTACAGGCCCGAAAACCTAGATTGATAAATAAAAGGTTTATTGTAGAAATTTGGAAATAAAGTTCAGTTATAAAGATGCCAGGGCCGAAGGTGGCAGGAACCCCTACATGGCTGGAAAGATACCATGTGTTGGCTGGGAGGGCTCCTGCAATGAGGGCATTCCAGCTCACCTCTTTTATACCCAAAAGATGATGGGCGATACCCCTAAGTTCTCGGCGGGCTTTTCAGTTAGCTCAGATCAGGTGGGGGCTGGGCCGGGATATTCAAAGGATGCCTTTGACCAGGATTTGTGAATCAAGGTCAGCCATGGGCTAGGCAATTAGAAAGGAATCTCAAAGAGACTTCAACCCTCATCACAGTGACTTGCTCAGGGAAATGCAGCCCGCATATTTCAGAGAGATTTATTCCAAGGCTAACTCTCTATCCACAGTGACATAACGCTTCTCAGCTATATCATTATCATCATTACAAATGCCTAAAAATTAGCCATACTTTATGCTTATGAAAAAAACATTTTAAGCATTTTGGAAACAATCCATATACAGTTATTTTGAATCAAAGCAAGCTTACCTGCAATAATTCCATCCATCTGCTCAAGGGCAGCCTCCAGCATGTGACTAGCATCTGACGCCATGGCAGCTTTTTAGCTTGCTCAGTTTCTTTCTCTTATTTCTGAAAGAAAAAGCATCAAATAAGATACAATTGGCACAAAACTCAAAAGCCTACCTGAACAAAATTCACATTTTAAGTCTCAAACATCATCTGCAGTATAAATGAGCAATTACTCAAAGTAACAAGCATTCAAGTAACAAGTACCAGATACTGCATTAATGCTCAAGGACAAAAATAAATAAATAAATAAAAGTTTTTGCTCTTTATCTTCTATGGGGGAGACAATATATAAACATAAGTGTATATATACATCTGTGTATATCGATATACATGCATGCATAGATACATATACAGATAGACACACACACATATTGAACATTCTTTTGCCTGGCATTTCGATCTGCCATATTGATGGGAGAGCAGAACTGAAATTTCTATGAAGACTGTGAATAAATGTGAACATCATGGGTGGACACAGTAAATGAACTTGAGAATCAGAAATATATATATATATATATATAACTAAATAGTACTATGAATGAATGAATAGAATTCTGGACTAGGAATCAGGAAGATTCAAATTCAAATCCTGCCTCAAATACTTATGAGCAGTGTGAGGCAGTGAAGAGTTATTATGAGGCTCAAATGAGATAGCATATGTAAAGTGCTTTAAAAAACTAAAAACATTAGAAAAGATTTACACAAACTGATGCTGAGTGAAATAAACAGAACCAGGAATACATTGTACATATTAACAACAAGACTATGCAATGATCAACTATGAAAGACTTGGTTCTTCTCAGCACTTGGATGGAAAACGCCATCTGTACCCAGAGAAAGAACTATGGAGACTGAATGAAAATCAACAAATGAGACTCTCCTCCCTTGCTCAATGTTGCTTCTTTTATCCTCCCAGAGAATGGGCATGGGAATAACTCAGGGGCTTCTGGGAAAAAATATTTCAACCAATGAACTTGCTCCTCCTAAGCATGCAAGCTCCTCCACAGAAGTTCAAAGGAGTAAAACTCCCCCCAAAAGGCCAGAACTAGAAAATTGTTAAGTACCGACTTAGCACCTAGTAAGAATCTAATATCTCATTATCTCATTAGCACTTAGTAAGAACCTAACAAACATTTTCTTCTTCTTCTTCTTCTTCTTCTTCTTCTTCTTCTTTTTTTTCATCTCCTGGTTTTTCCCTTTTGTTCTCATTTTTCTCTCTCAATATGATTCATCAAGAATTTTTTTAAAAAAATGTACATGTATAACCAGAAAAACAATAAAACCTCTCTTGTGGTTTTCCCTTATTGTTCTGATTTTTCTCTCCCAACATGATTCATAAGGAAATGTATTTTTTAAAATGAATGTACATGTATAACTAGAATAAAACAAGAAATAAAGAAAAATAAACCTAACAGCACTATATAAGTAGCTATTATTGTTTAATATGTATAAAATGCTTTGAAAGTTATAACATGGTATATTAGTTGTGGTGGTTACTCAGAAGTCTACGCTAATCATTATGAGGAAACTGAGGCAAATAGGGTTAAGTGACTTGCCCATGGTCATACAGCTAGGAAGTATCTGAGGCCATATTTGAACTTGGGAAGACAAGTCTTCCTGATTCCATGCCCAGCACTCTATCCATTGTATGACCTAGTTGCCCCCCCAAATTAGATTCCCTCAATTTACAGTACTTCTTTATTTTATAATGCATAGCCTTATGGAGTTTTTTTTTTAAAGGGTATTTTCCCATATATTTTATTTTTCAAATTTTATTTATTTTTAACACCCATTACTTTATAAATCATGTTGGGAAAAACCATGAGAGAGTTAACAAAAAAAAAAGGGAACATAGTGTGTGTTGATTTACATTCAGTCTCCATAATTCTTTTTCTGTTTAGATATTGTTCCTTTACTTTACTTTTTTATTGATATGTTTCATTGTTTTTAATACAACCGGAATTTCCCAATCAGCACCTAATCACACCCATCTGCCCCTGTACATTTCCTGAAAACAGTGAAAATTACCAAATGTTATGATTATAATTGAAACCATCTTCTACTTTCTTAACAATTGAAAGAAAGCTGTGTCTTTTAACTTTAGTCCAGTATATTTTTTCTTATATTTGTCTGAGCTTTGCTGCCTTTCAGTGCTGTTGAGTTTGACCCTTTTGTAGTCAGTAGATATTAATCTTTTAGTTCCGCTTTCTTCATTCTCCATCATTTTTTACAATTCTACTCACATTTCTCACAGTTCTTACTACTCATTATTCCTTGCATCTAGAATTTTTCATACGGACAAGTGACACTTATCTTGAATTTTAAGAATTGCAATAGTTCATTTGATTTTCCCAAAAATCCAAGCTCTTGGAGAATGACAGAACCATATAGATCAACCCATAACTAATAAGGAAGACTCTCTACAATATCTCCAACATATATCAGGTCTCAGTTTGAAGACCTCTAGGGTAGCTACTAGCTCCAGAAGCAGCTCATTCTATTTTTGGATGACTCTAATTTTCAGTATAGAGCAGCTAGAAGGTACAGTAGATAGAGCACTGGGCTTGGCAATTAGGAAGACTCAGCTTCATAAATTTAAATATGACTTTGGGCAATTAATCATTTTTGCCTTTGTTTCCTCATCTGTAAAATGAGCTGGAGAAGGAAATGCTCTAGTATTTTTGCCAAGATAGTCCCAAATGGGGTCACAAAGGGCAGACAACAAAAACAATTTTTAGGGTGTTTTCTAACAGATACATCCCTCTGTGACTCTGCCCTAGTTCTGAAACTAAGCAACAAGCACATTGTGGCATAATGGAATGCACTGAACTGAGTTAGGAATATATGGGTTCAAAACTGCATCATTGGTGATGACCTCAGTGCCTCCATCTATGAATGGGGATAATAACACCTATAGTTTTCATCTCATACTCTTATGAGGCCCAAATGAATGAATGTAGACAAAGTATTATTCAAACTTTAAATAGCTATAAAATAGTATTATTTTTTAAAAATTGCATTCTCTTCAACTTGTCAGCCCCATAAATATTTGAAGAGAGTGATATGTGAGAAAGAGAGAGAAGCAGAGTAGATAGAAAACTACCCCAGAAGTCCTATTTTATATTGGCTATATGGTCCTGTGCTTTATAACCCTAATAGCTATTATTATTTAGTGTATAGCCTTAACATGCTATATAAATGTCAGTTATAACCTTGACCTCTCAGTGTTCCAGGCTATTTTCTCTAAGTCTATAAATTATAGAGAGAGTACCAACCTGCTGTGGTAGAAGGAGTCCCCTCCCCACCCACGTTTCTTTCTGGTCAATCAGTCCGGGATTAAGTGACTTGCCTAGGATCATATAGCTAGTAAAAGTTAAATATCTGAAATCAGATTTGAACTCAGGTTCTCTGGACTCCAGGCCCAGTACTCTATTGGCTGCATTCCCTAGCTGCTCCTAGGGAGTTTCTTTATGGAACAATTCCTTATACCATTGAAATCACAGGTGCTGTACCTCTTCCTATTATACAGGTTAGCTTCATATAAAATTATCTTTTTTGTTATTTGCTGTTATTTGAAATGTTCACATCTGTTAGGAAAAAAAAAATGTTTTTAGAACTTATTTCCCTCATTTTTTTTTTGAAGACTAAAAATTCATAGTTCCATGAATAATCACCATTTGACATGATTTCTCAAAAGCCCCTCCTCTAGACATCCTCATTCTTATGACATTCAGAACTGAACATAGTATTCCAGGGAACTCCATGGGTGGGTAAAGGAGGAGGAAGTGAGGGTGTGGATATGTAAGGGACACCCACCCTGGAGAAGAATGTCAGTATTTTTAGCTTTGTCTCACATCAAAGAGGGAAAAAAAAAGCATAATCACAAGAAGAATAATCCCACAATACTTTTCCTGGAGACATCAAAGCTGTAATTAAGGTTTGGGACAGAGGAGATACTGCAGCAGGTCATTTCACAGAGCCTGAAGCCGGTCGGCCTTCCAGGGAGTTATTGGGCACTTGATGACTGACTGGCATGTGCTTCTTTAGTTTAGAAACAGTCCATTCCTAGGTCCTCCCTAGGCTGTGAGTCAGCGTGCCTACTTTAAAAAGCTGGTGAAATTGTAACAGCTTCCACATCCCAAATGAGGGCTCATAAACTAATTCATTCTAACAGGCTTAGGTTTAGGCTGACATGTTCTACTATCAACCTCTGACTTTTGTTCCTCAACCACATCTCCTTAACTATGTTGTTGTCCAGTTGTGTTCTTCTTGGCAAAGATACTAGAGTGGTTGGTCATTTTCTTATCCAGCACATTTTACAGAGGGGGAAATTGAGGCAAACAGGAGTAAGTGACTGGTCCAGGGTCACACGGCTAATAAGTGTCTGAGACCAGATTTGACTTTAGGAAGATGAGCTTTCTTTCCTAACTCCAGGCTCAGTACTCTGTACCACCTAACTGCCCTAAGTATCATAAACTAACTTTTACTCAGGTTTCTGTGGAATCTTTTTTACTTACTTAGAGTTCAGTTTACAAAGACTGTCTTTTGAGGATGGATAGAAATAGGTGCCTGAGCAAACCCTACTTATTTTCTCTATGTGGTTTACTATAATTTTAGAACATGAGAAAAATTATTGTAAATTTAAATTGGATATCAATGATATCTCCTACCAAACGCTTTGATAAGTCTTCCTGAGCTGAACTGGCATTAAGTGGTGGTCTAGGAGAGCTGTAGGTCCACTGGCGGAGGACCAGAGATATAATTAGTCTAGCCACAGGGTGATAAATTTTGTAATCATAGCACTTATTAAAATTTAATAATAGTAATATGATAATAACATAGAATGATGAGAGACAGTGTAATGCAGTAGATAAAGAACAGAGTGAGAGTCTGTTTAAGCCTCTGATATATACTGGCTGGGACTGTCAGCAAATCATTCAACTGCTCAATGGAATTCATCAGAGATGGCATTACTCCAATTTTTGTTTTTGAATAAAACTCCAAAGTGGCTAAGTCAAATCTATACCAAACAGGAATCTCTTCTTCATAATCTCTGATAAGGGATGAGGCAGCCTTTGCTTAAGAGACCTTCAAAGGGGAAGAATGTCTTACTTCTTGGAGAGGGGAGACTGTCCCCATCTTTGAGGAGCTCTAATTATTAGCTAAACGTATCTTATGTTGAGCTGACCTCTTCTAACTTCCACTGTTCTGAATCTTGTCTTCTAGAACAAAAATCCAACTCCTCTTCCATAAGAAAATCCTTCAACTATTTTAAGACAGCTGTCACTACTCTCCTTACCCCCAAACAATCTTCTCTTCTCTTGTCTAAACATTTCTAATTCCTTCAACTAGTCCTTATGTGCAATGGATCACCAGTCTTTTCGCCTTCATGGTGGTTTCCCTCTGGACAGATTATCAAGATCCTTCCTTCCTAAGAGGATGTTCCCCAAACCTCTTCCACATCCTTTTTGATCCAATAACACGGCACCTTTGCTGTTCCTTACTCATTTGCTGCTGCTTTAGTTTAAAGTCTGCAAGACTAATATATCAGTGGTTGAACTTTTGTTTTAAATGCTATACTTATAATTTGGATAAGTTGCCACCAGCAAAGGACCATTGGGGGCATATAACCTTGTTATTGGATGATTATTTCCCATTTATCCTGTATAAATGTTCTTTGTGCATAGTTGTTTGCAAGCTGTTCCCAGCATTAGATTGTGAGTATCTCGGGAGCAGGGATGGTTTTTGGACTTTTTTGGTAAAACCTATCATCCTCATGAAAAACATTTGACAACAAGGCTGAAAACATGCTGAAAAACATAGGAGCGAGCACACAGCCTTGTTTCACTCCAGTGGCGACTAGGAAAGCTTGAGAGCATCCAGAAGCCAGGCAAGCATGCTATCAAAATTTACATACTATCCTGATGAATGTCTTTGAGCAACCACATTTTGATATTATTTTCCAAAATTTTTTATGACTGACGGTACAAAGGTCTTGGTCAGATCTACAAATATTGTACACAGATATCTTTTCTGCTCCTGAAGTTTCTCTTCAGAGTTGTCAGGCAGCAAACATCATTGTCAGCTGTTCCTCGACTCCTTTTGAAGCCACACTGGCTCTCCAGTAGACCTCTTCTCAGTACAGAACTATTAAAGAGAACTCTGGCAAGAACCTTGCAGATGGAAGGTGCTTAATAATACCCGTTTATTTGACTTGTGACAAAACTCCAAGTATTTCTGACCAGGACAGAAGACTATCATTTCCCTTGGTTCAGACACTAAACTTCTGCATATAGAATTCAGAATGCAGAAGCTGAAGAGCCAATGGAATCACAGAAATAGTGAGAATTAAGTAAAATCTATTTTTTTCCTATCTGACCCCTCCTTTTATCTATTTATCTTTTTTTTTTTTCTATGGGAAAATGACAATGTTCTATTTTCTGGTAAGGTACTTTTCACAAGTGATGACATGCTTAAGAGTTACTTTAGGTGAGAAGAGGATTTTACCACACCTGTTTAATTTCTCCTCAAATTACCAGTTGTAACTGGTTGCTGCTATAACTCCATTCCTGACTTTCTGGATTGTCTCTACCATGCTATCCACCCAGATCTATTCTCTTTTTTCTTAGGGATGATCAGTTGCTTGTTGCTAGGTCACCATCTTGGTTTTCCTTCAACAACCTCAAGTCAAGAACTATCAAAAGCACATTATAGCTTTCAGCATCTATCTTAAAAACAAACCACAGCTAGTATTCAAAGAATGGTAGGCCATGCTAAATCCCCAGATTAAGATGCAAATGGTTTCTCTTCTCACTGCTAGTCCACAGAGGAAGAAAATCTTAGATAACTTTGGAAGATCCTTTACTGGATTCAGAAATGCAGTCCATCCACTCTAGGCTGATTAGACATGGAGAAACTGCCCCTGCAATTCTGCGTTCTTTGGCTAGAATCTCTTGTGCCTGGTTCTTAGACAACCTCCTCCTTCCACAGCAGCTTTTGGCACAGCATCATCACCACATTTAGTCATTCATCTAAGAAAGCATCAGTACCTGTTGACTGAAGGTCCCCAGGGTTACTTACTCAGAGGCAGCCTGAAAAGTACTAGATTTAGAGTCAACAAGACTTAGATTCAAATCCTGTCTTTGATATTTACTACTTTTATAACCCTGGGCAAATTGCTAACTTCCAGGCCCAGATTTCTTCATCTGGAATGAGGGATAATAATAGCACAAAATTGCTCTGAGGATCTCAGGAGATAACGAACATGAAGCATTCTGCAAACTTGAAAGCATCACAGAAATGAGTTATTATTATTACATACTGTCTTTTCTTTCCCACAGTCTAGAAGTGATAAAGATTTCCCAGGACTTTTGAGTGGATAATTCAAGCAGTTAGGCAAGACCTATTAACTGGGTACCAGAAAAAGCAAAGCACCAGATTCTATGGAGAGACACCTGAGAAGCAGAAATGGCTCCTTCAGAAGAGGAACTTGAAGATCTCAGGGCTCCCTCTCCATGTTGGGTATTACAATACTGCCTCTCATCTCTGCTGTGTATGAACTAAAAAACACATGCACATTTATCAAGTGCTTACTGGTGCAAAGCAATATGCTTGGTGCTAAACATACATATATAAAAATGGATACAGTTCAAGGGCCTCATATGAACAAAATATGAGTTTTTAGCTGCAAAGTAGATAGAAAGGCTCAATGATCTGGCAAAGCATGAGGCAATTGGGGTTAAGTGACTTGCCCAGGGTTACATAGATAGGAAGTGTGGATTTGGAGTCAATAAGACTTAGATTCAAATCCTGCCTTTGATACTTACTACCTTTATAACTGTGGGCAAAGTGTCTGAGGCCAGATTTGAACTCAAATCCTCCTGATTTCCGGGCTGGTGCTCTATCCACTGCATCAACTAGATGCCCCATCATATTATTTTTTTAATATCAAACTATTTGGCAGTGCCCTGATATCACTCACTATCATACCCTGGAAGTTTAGTATTAGTAAAGTTCATTACATTAATAACCTAGTGAAAATGTCAGAGCCTTGGAAGCCCCTATCCATGAT
The DNA here is from genome assembly GCF_048593235.1 of Sminthopsis crassicaudata. Taxonomy (NCBI): domain Eukaryota; kingdom Metazoa; phylum Chordata; class Mammalia; order Dasyuromorphia; family Dasyuridae; genus Sminthopsis; species Sminthopsis crassicaudata. The sequence goes on from NC_133622.1 coordinate 195,555,455, forward strand.
GACACTTTTTGTGGAGATGTAGATCCCAAGAGTTCAACATGAGAAGACTGAGTTGGCTATCTTCCTTGTCTATTTGAACTTGTTTGTTTTAACCCTGCTTGAGTAGTTAGGTGGCACTGGACCCAGAGTCAGGAGGATTCATCTTCCTGAGTTCAAATCCAGCCTCAAATACTAGCTGAGTGACCATGGACAAGTTCCTTAATTCTATTTGCTTCAGTCTCTTCATCTGTAAAATGAGCTAAAGAAGGAAAAAGCAAGCTATTCTAATAAACCACTATGACAAGAGTCACAGGGTCAGACATGACTGAAAAATTACTAAACACAAACAATTCTGACCCTTGATCCTTTCATCTCCTATCTCTTTCAGATGGTTGTTGAAAAGCTAAAATTCAGCAGGGGATAAATGTAAATTCTCATGCGTGAATTAAAAAAAATCAGTTTCACAAAAGCAGAACTGGTTGTAGATAGAGTTTGCTTAAAAATGTCTGAGAATTTTATGGAAGTCAGACTCACTATGAATAGTGGGATGTAGCAATGAAAAAAAAAATAATAGCTATGTTAGTTGGTTTAGTGAATAGAGCACCAGCCTCTGAAGTCAGAAGGATCTGAGTTTAAATCTGGCCTCAGTCACTTAAAAAAATCCTAGCTATGTGACCCTGGGCAAGTTACTTAAGCCCAACTGTCTCAGCAAAAAACCAAAATGAAACAAAACATCAACTAATGAGATTTTGGGGCTACATTAAGAAAAGTACAACTTCTGGGAATTAAGAGTTGACAGTTCCTTCCTTTTCTGCCCTGGTCAATAAACTGTAGAACATATAGAGGAAGTCACGTGGGAAGGCAAAGTACCTAGAGTTCAAGTCAAATCTGAAGGACTATCAAACTGTACAGGGGTTATATTTGTTCTTTTTTTGTTAGTTTGTTAGTTTCAAAGACCAGACTTATGAGTAATGAGTAGAAGCTACAGAGAAGCAAATTTAGATTGGATGGCAGAAAAAACCTAACAAAAGTAGAACAGGCTGCCTTGGGACTCAGGAAATTTTCAAGCAGAGGCTGAATACACCACTTGGCAGGTATATAATAGCATTTTATAGCACCTATTATGTGCTATATAATAGCACTTACTGTGTGCTATAAAATAGGCACATAGACACTAGGTTAAATTTTTTACAAATGTTATAAATGACCACTGAGATCCCTTCCAATTCTAAAATTCTATAGATCAAATTCTATAGCTAAAACCAAGGTTTTAGGGATTTGGATTGAATAAAGTGGTCAAATTCTTGAATTTTAATTTTCTGAGTGAATATTTACACCTCTTCCCCAACCTCTCTGGCCATTTAGCTTTGCTCTGATACCTAAAGTTCTTTCTACTCTTCGATGGAAGGTTTCCAGACTCTCTCGATGGCATCCTAGTTGCATTGGATGAAAAAAAAAGTTATTTAGCTAGAGTTACTTCATTACAGTCCATGGTGCTGAGCACAATATCCAGACCCCCTATTAGGAGGCACAAGTGCTAAACAGAATTGTCACAACAAACAGATTTCCATTTCTTTAAATCAGTCAAGCAAGCAAGCAGATTTATATCTGTAGTTGAAATGAACTTTAAATATTTTAAAAGAAAATGTGGGGAAAAGCAATAAGAGGCCTCGAAGGGAAATAGAAATAATAATTATTTATATATGTAAGGTTTCCCTAAGGCTTTTATGTAAATCATCTCCTGGAATCCTTACAACAACTATGTGAGATAGGTATTATTACCATAGCCTTTTCACATGATGATAAGGTCTAGGCTCAGTTACTTGCTCATGGCTATAAGGTCTGTAAATGTCAAGGGTGATATTTTAATTCAGCTCTGACCTAATCCCAAATCCAGCATTCTTTCCACTAGGCTTAGCATAGTGTCTGGCATCTAGTGCTTAATAAAGGGATCATTTTATCTATTTCTCTATTCCTCTAGCTCTCTGTTACTTATGTATCTTATCAATCATCTAACTATCTATGTTCTACCTACCTATAATCAATCTATCTATACATTCATTCATCTGTCTTCTATTTAACTTTTTATGATCATCTATCATGTCTATCTATTAATCCATCCTGTCTTCTATTCACCTATCTTCCAATTACGATTATCTATTCATTTGTCTTCTTTCCTACTATATCCTATCTATAATTATCTACCTGTCCGTCCATCCATCCATCCATCCATGCATCTATCCATGACCTATTACCTATGGCACATTGCTTAACCATTCAATTAGAACAAATTGAGTCAATGTACAAAAGGTACATTGAAGCAACTCTGTTCTTCCCCATGAGAATATTGGTTCAACCTTGTCCAGGCTCCTGAGAAAAGGGCTAAGGTACAAATGATAAGAAGGTGATACATAACTATGATCAGTCTGACCGAAAGACCGCAAACAGGTGTGGAAGGAACATCAGCATTAGGCAGCAGGGCAACAATGCCATATTTCTCGCCAGGCACCTTTTTCTAGTCGTACCAGTTTCCTGAGCTCTGTGCACTTGCTTTTTCCCAGCCCCTCCCACTGGCTGCCTGTTCTCCTGGTAAATGTCCTTTTATTGTATCCCATCCATTACTATTTAGGTAGAAAAAAAGTATTATTTTTTTTTATAAGTTTGTACTTCTGGGGTTTTCTTATATTTCAAAAGAAATAAATACCCCATTCCTGTTAAACTTAATTCCTCTACTGGGTTGTCCTAGCATGCCCAAATCCAGATGCTTTCACTTAAGTATTTTTTAAAAGCCCACATAAATCCCTCCCACCAAACCACATTTGATTCTGAATGCCATTTCATGATTTAAAATAATGTTCCTGTTGACTTAGACTATGGCAGCACGTACTTTGAATCAAGCCACCTTCTTTGGAGAAAACAATGCAAGCCAAAGGGCTTCGCCCCTAAGGATATACAAATAAAACTCACCTTTAGATATGATTTCCCCTTAGATTTCTAGAGGCTTTTTTTTTTTCCTTTTCTTTTCAGCCTGGTTGTTAGATGGTCTCAGTACCAGGAACATCACCCTCACTTTTCAGATAAATGACAAGCTTCCTAAGAGCCACCACACCAAAGTCTGCGTAATAAGTAATTCCCAAGAGCCCAGCCCATCAGTGCAAGTAAAGGGAGAACAGCTTCCTTTAAGTCATAAGGCTATTCAGAAAGCTTATGATGTGCAGTGGCTTGAATATCTTGGTCTATACTCATACCAAGATAAAGATGGTGTATTTTCTGGAAGTAGGAAAGGATTTGATTTTATCAATTAAAAATTGCTAATGATAAAAATGACTTTCTCTGGTTTAAAGTTGTCAAGTCATCTGTTTCGTTGATCAGCAGGATGCTGTCCTATTATATACCAAGAGGCTGTATCAAGTGTGGTAGAAACTGCACTGGCCCGGTAGCCTGGGGCCCTGGGTGATTGTTCCAGCTTGGACACTTACCAGCTGTGTGACTTTGGGAAAGCATCTCTCTCCTTCTGGGCAAAAAAAAAAACAACAACCCCAAAAAACATGGCTTAAGTCAAGATCCGAAAAAATAAGCAGAATTCTTGCTGGGTCAAGCTAGTCATGGAAGGGAGAGTGACAGGACACCAATTAGTCAAACAAATATTTGAACAAGAATTCATTCTACAATGTTTAATTTGTCATCAAGAATAATTGACTCGATTGGTCAATCTGTGGGGGAAGGGGTAGGGGGAAGGAGGGGAAAAGTTGAAACAAAAGGTTTTGCAATTGTCAATGCTAGAAAATTACCTATGCATAAAATTTGTGTAAAAATTTGAAAATCTAAAAAAAAAAAAAAAGAATTCATTCTACAATAATAATAACTAATATTTAGCTTTAGCCATGTCTAGCTGTGTTTGCCTCAATTTTCTCATCTGTAAAGTGAGAAAAATAATAGCATATATGTCTCTGGGTGGCTGTGAGGATCAAATTAGATAATAATTATAAAGTACTTAGTCTGATGCATAGCAGGAACCCAGCTAGACATGGCTAAAGCTAAATGTCCAGGACTCTCCACACTTTATCCACAACATATATGACTGACAGTCATCATTTATTTCATTTTGAGCTATATTGCAACTTAGCCATGATAGTCATCTTGCCTTCTTTAGCCCTTTAGAGAGGAATAACTCACTACATACAGAAACAACCTATTTCACTCTGCGTTAAGGAGCTTTTAGTTTTTATTAAATGAAATCTAGATTTGCCTTTATGTAACTTCCACCCCTTGTTCCTAGTTCTAACTTCTAGAAACAGGAAAAATATATTTAATTTTCTCCCACTTTACAGTTCTTTGAATACTTGAGGATAGCTTGAACCAAATCTTCTGTCTCCTAATATTTCTACTATATCATAATTGAGAGAAATAACCAGGTCCCAAGAGCTAGAAAGGAGGTGGGAGAGAGAGGAGTTCATGGGGACCATTCCATAGCTAAATACCCAGCATGAACTGAATTTGGTTGAACACACCACAAAAGGGAGGAATTGACAACAATATTACTGTATCTCTCACTGTTTGGTGAAATGGTTCTAATAGGTCCAGGGCATGAAGATCACATTCATATTCTAATGTTCTCTTCTGTGACTTTTAACTTTAACCAAGTTACCAGGGACCAGAAGAAACCTTATTACTTCCCTATGCAGCAGTTTCTGAACTATGTAATTTCTCTTATTCAACATCCAAGATTAGTGGCAATGGGTAAGGATTCGGTTCCTTTACCTGAATGTGGATTGATCTGTCACAACAAAAGCCAAGGGGATCACTGGCTAGATAGATATAGACCTTGTCCTTCACAAGGCAGTCAGTCTCCCATTTATCGCAGGTCTGGTGCCCTACAATGTGCCAAGTTGGCCTAGGTAGCCAATCACTTTTCTAGGTAGTAACCCCATATGAATGCTGAAGTATATATAGGAATACAATAAAAAATTAGGACTGGAAACTGAAGCAGATTTCATCGACTTGGTTTAAATTACAAGGACATTTGGGGCTAGAAGAATAAATAAATATTCTATTAAAATAGAATTAATTTCATTTTGAGCAATATGGCAACCTAGCCATCTTGGTGGTAGATGTAGCAATCAAGTTTGTGTGCTGTCAGCTCACTGGTGATACACCATGGAAAGGTGACTCTTTACTTAGAGTGCTATGAGTAATGCAGTCCACAAATGAGAAATGAAATTATCACACATGGGGAAGAGAGAAAAACCTGTTACAGTGGAGGGAAAGAAGGGAGAGTTAAACACTGCTTGAACTTTACTCTCATTGGATTTAACTCATAGAGGGGATAAAATACACACTTAGGTATAGAAATCTATCTTATCCTATAGGGAAGTAGGAGAGGGGGAACAAAGAACTAGAGAGGGGTGATGGAGGAGGAGGACTGAAGGAGGCAGTCATCAGAAGCAGAAATGAGAAATGGGAATTGGGGTCCCCTTCCAGAGTTGATATGAAAAGGAAAACTGTAGAACTGGACTTATTTTGGAACAAGTAGGTAGCCTTGGGGGCATTAGGGAAGAAGTAAGTCATCCTGCTCAGGCTATCTCCCAAGATGGGGATAGGTTATGTCAACAAAGTCTAGCATCATTACTTTCCCAGGATGGATAAGTCTGCAAGAGTTGAAAAAGCCTTCCCCCAGCTGTCTTTGGTTTGCAGATATACCATGTCCCCTCTGTGGTTACCAAAGGTCCTGAAAGATCATCTGCCAAGCTTTGAATGTATCCTTGTAGTTGGCAATCAGGTTACTGGGACAAAGGCAGAGCACTACTACTGTGCTTCCGAGGGCAGGAGGTAATGAAGACATGAGGAGGGCTGCTAAAGCCTACTGGGTATCAATCTTCCTAGTTCTAGTATCCTAGTTGCTGAGGAGAATCATATTTAGTAAATCCAATCCAGATTAAGTAGCTGTGACACTGACAGTCTCAGAGAGCTTAAACTGAACACACTCATATTTGTATCCAGAGAAGACAGATTTGTTGCCTTTCCATCAATCTCTCAGTTGATTCAACACATTGAGACTTAATGGCAGGGAGTTCTTCACTATTCAGAGTTCTCCAGTGCTTGAGCTCCCTATGAAGAAATGGGAAAAGCAGGCTAGTTGTAATTGGGACTCTGCATTTCCTAATTCTATGACAGTACTCCTCTGCCTCTTCATCCCTGCCCCTTAGAATTCTGGGAGTCTTCAAGACTCAAGTATCACTTCCTTCCTACACAAAGCTTTCCCCAGTTGTCAGTATTCTCCCTCCTATCATATTATTGTGGATGTTATCATTATTAATTACTGGACCAGAGATTTCATCCTTTTAGGGTGAGGAACTCCTTCTATGAAAGCAGCCCAGCACTTGACCTACAACTTACAGTCTTGGAGAATTGTTGAAGGCCCTGAGAAATTTAAATGCCTCTCCCAGGGCCACTCAGCCAATAGATATCACAGATGAGACTTGAACTCTGGTTTTCCTGATCTTCAAACCATCTCTATTAATCTAGTACAAGGCCTTCTCTTATTCCCCATGTTCCCTCCTCGGCCAAATTACTCTATATTTGTGAATCTCAGTACATACTATAATTTCCAGTAGAATATAAGCTTTTTGAGAGTAAGGACTGTTAATTTCATTTTTATCTTTATCCCCAGAGCCTCAAAGAAGACCAAGTACACAGTAAGGGCTTATGAATTGCTGGTTGGTTGGCGGATTCCTAATGACCAGCTTTGGATTTCAGCATCCTTCCCTTATGGTGCCGTTCATTCTCTTCATTCTTGGCTACATTGAACAAGTAGGTACCTGCTGACTTGCGGCCCTGGAGACTTCCCTCTCTTCTCAATGTCCCATTTTAATGAACACTTATAATATGCAAACTATGCCATGCATTAGGGCTAAAAAGGTAATCGTACCTCTTCTGGCTTAGAATGACATTTCCCCACCTCTGTGAACATCTGATTCTGGTGCAGGCCAGGATGATCCGCTGGCAATTTTTTTTTTTTTATTAAATTTTTTTATTTTTAAATTTCCAATGGCAAATGTTTTTAAAGGAAATCCAAATATTCTTGCTATTCACCCCTAGACCTATCTCCCTCTGACACCCAGGCTATGTTCAGGTTATGGCAAATCAATCACTTACACCTGAAGAAGATCAACGATATGGTTCATTAGGTAATCCTGGCATGTCCTTATTTTCTCACAAGAAGTTCAAAAATTTCCTGAACTATTGCTGTCTCTGATTATCAGGATTCTCCCTTCAAAGAGTCCCCATGATTCCTCCAAGAGGGACAAAGGACTTTTAATTCAACAAACTTGTTTTAAAGGCCTATTATGTGTCAAGTCCTATGTTAGATCCTGGGAATATACATATCAAAAAAAAAAAAAAAAAAAAAAGACAATATCTATTCTCAGAAAGCTTATAGTCTACCAGGGAAGATGGGCCTAAAACCATACATATGCATAATACAAGTGATAATATATGATGCCATGGGAAGTTTGGAGTCAGAGAACCTTATTTAAATCCTATTTACCATGCAATTTACTATTTGTGTGGCTTTGGACAAATAATTTAACCTCGGTTTCCTCAACTATAAAATGAGAATGATGGACTAGAAGAGAGTCTCTGAGGTCCTTATATCTAGTATATTTTGGTCGCTGTATCTAGTTTCCTAAGATAAGAGTATAATTAAGCCAAAAGAAATATATAGACAATGTAGACCAGGAAATTCTGAGGGAGAGATAATTTTTAGCTGGTACTGATTTTTACCTTTTTTTGCTTCCCCAGTGATTAGCATAGTGCCAGGCATATAATAGGTGCTCAATAAATGCTAGTTCAATGACTCACTGAGGGGGATCAGGGAAGACTACACTGAGGAGGTTATATCTGAACTGAGCTGTGAGAGAAGAAAGAGATTTGAACTGGTGACAATGAAGAGGAGGCATTTCAGTTATCAGATGAAAAGATACTAAATTGTTCAAAAGCCCAAAGACAGCAGGTTGGGATTGAGGAGGATTAAACAGTCTAGTTCTGAAAGGGAGAAGGAAGATTTAAGACTGGATAATAGGTAGGAACCAGACTCTGTGCGTGTGAATCTCAAAGGAGTTACCTTTCAGGAATTTGTAATTCATCGTGTAGAAGGTAGAGTAGCCCTGAATGTTTTAAAGTAAGTGTAAAGATGACTTTGGATTATATGTGTGAAGGAAAGATCAGAAGTTATTGCAACAGCCCAGGTGAGTAACCACAAGGACAATGTGAGCGGAGAGGAGGGCACAGATAAGATGTTGGGAAAACAAAACTTGAATATATTGACCATTTTGGTTGAACTGCTTTGCCATCCTTTAAAAACAAAAATTCCATTTTTTGTTAGAAAGGATTGCTCATTGGTTGGAGAATATACTGAGAATTTCAGGTTTTTGTTTTTTTTAATTGAAATAATTTATCTTTATTTTAAGGCTGCTGGGTGGAACAATGGATAGAGTGCTGGGCCTGGGGTCAGGAAAACTCATCTTCCTGAATTCAAATCTAGCCTCAGATACTGGGTATTCCCAACTAAGTCATTTCGCCCTGTTTGCCTCAGTTTCCCAATCTGTAAAATGATCAAGAATGAAATGGCAAACCACTCTAGCATTTTTGCCGAGAAGACCCCAAGTGGGGTCACAGATAGTCAAATACTCCTGAAAATGTCTCAACAAAAACAATCTTTTATTGATTGGTTTTATTTAATGAAAACAGTAATTTTTAAAAGGGTAAAAAGAAAATAGGATAAATAGCACTTGGCATTCGATTGAATGGTAGAAAGAGATGAGAGAGGGATGAATCAAAGATGACAGGCTTACAGACTAAATGGCCTGGGAGAACTTGAATTCTATAATAAGTCTATACTCACTTCCACAGTGCAAAGCACTTTACAAATATTATTTTCTTTGCATCTCATAACTGTCCTGTAAAACAGATACTTTAATGATCATCCCCATTTCACAGATGAAGAAACTGAGACACAAAGCAATCAAATGACTTGAAGCTATTAAGTTTCAGGGACTCTCTTCTGGATAGTTCATTTGAGTATCAAGCCCTTCATAAATCAGTTCATTCACCAGCAATCCAGGGTCAGAGTATGAAAGGTCCTGATTTACTTTACCAGTCCTTTCTGTTAATGATTGCTCTTAAGGTGGTAGATTCTTTACTGGGTGAATCATCTGAAACATCCCACAATTCTAGGAAGAGCACATCAAATCCAATTACTAGTGAGTAGTCACCTAATAAGCAGGGCGTTGCCACATGAAACAAGGGAGCCTGTTTGTGCATAGTCAAATTGTGCCTCCTGGGGGCAGGAGAGTGGAAACAGCTTCAGCTGGATCATCCACCCAGACTCATCAGCAGATTGGATGGAACATTTCTAGCAGGTACTCAGCTGGCTGCTAGATGGGGCTGTCAGCCAGGTGTTCTCTTTCAAAGTGGGAGGCACTTCCCTGTCCTAAATACCCGGTGCAGCTGAAATGCTGTGTTTGGACAATTGCTACCTATCCCAAGAGCAGTTCTCTCAAAACAGGGGTAGGAAGATTCCCTGCCAGTGCTTTAAGATTGTACTGTGTTCCTATGTTCATCCCAGGATGCAGAAGAGATACCATTGGCTGAATTCAAAAAGAATTCCATGACCTAAACTTTAGAGCTGATGAGGAAAAGCTGTGATGGGAGTTCTCTGCTCAAGGAATGACTAAAAAGTGTAGGGATTGTAGTTACACATAGATCATTGAACAGGGGCAACAAGACATTGAGATGAGGAGCTAGTGGGAGAAGGCAATAGTATCTGGATCCAAAGCAGGAGTCTGTCTTAGAGCACCCATTTTTACATTCAGCTGTCCTGACTAGTCAGCTAATGCAGTTGGACAGCTCCCACCATACCAGGAAGGGCATTATTCCTTTGGGATGGGCCATCATTTGGTTCATGAGATCATAGAACTGCAAGGGATTTCAGAAGTCACCTAGCCCAACCCCTCTCTCATTTTATAAAAGAGGAAACCAAGGTCCAAAGAGGCTTGAACAATGTTACTCCTCTGCTCAATAAACTCCAGTGGCTCCCTATAACTTCTAAGTATGAATTTACAAAATCCTCTGGCATTTCACAATGCTGTTTTAACTAGCCTTTCTTTTATTTTATTATATTCCTTTATTATACATCATAATCTTGCACTTTAAGGTTGAGCCAAACTTGCCTTTTTTGTTGTTCCTCACATACATAATAACCCATCTCCAACTTCTGCATCTTTGCACTGGCTTATTTCCCATGACTAGAATTTCTATTGTTTCCTTCAAAGCTCAGTTTAGTGTCCATCTCCTATATGAAGCATTTCTGGACACCCCTCCCTCACTCCTGGAAAAAAAAATATTACTCAGTATTCATTTGGAATATACTTATAAGTGTACTTGTGGCTATCTCAAACAAAATGAAACCTTTCTAAGGTCAGGAACTGTCTCCTTTTTTGCCTCATATACACAGTGCCTAGCAGAATTCTTGGCACATAGTAGGTGCTCAGTAAACTCTTACTCCTTGCTGGTCTAAGGTGATAGAAGTAGTAAATGGCAGAGGCCAGAATCAAACCTAGAACATCTGATTTAGCAGCCTGAAGCCTTTCTATTGTCCTACAATAATGGGCAAGAATGATAACAATACTAGCAGATCACATTAGTATGACATTTTAAGGTTGATTAAGTTGCTTTCTTCACAACCACCCTAGCTCTAAAAAAGAAAGTATGATAAGGCATCTCCTTCCATTTTTTTAAAAAAAGAAATAGTTGAGACTAAGGGTGCCAAACACTGCATTTAATGCCATATGTTTCCAATATCTTGCTTGTTTTGCTGAACTTTTCCCTTTCTCCTTTTCTAATTTTATAAGGAAGAGTTGGAATAGTTCCCTGAGTGGGGAAGTGAGAAAGGCTATATTGGTAGGTGTAGATGAAAATAAAGGTATACATTAAAATTATTACAAAGAAAGGGGAATCAAAGAAAAAGATATGAGAAGGAATATCAATGATGTTTTGTGTCAAAACAAGCCATCCCATCAATTTAATAGTACTATCATAGCTATCATTTTATGGAATAAATATAAAATTTGTATTTTACCAATTGATATATTTTTATATACATAATCATAATCAGAATTCATGTAGCACTTTATGGTTTACAAAGTGATTTAAAAATATTATTTTGCAACATTATTATCCTTGCAACAATTCTGGGAGGTAGTTGCAATTATTCATTGTTATTTCCTCATTTCACAGATGAGCAAAATTAGAGACTAAATGACCTGAACAGAATTCCATAGCTACAAAGTGTTGGTGACCCTTTTTGAACTAGTAGTCAGGCTTTCCAATACTTTAGCCACTGTACTACCTAGCTATATTAATAATTTTTTTTTAAAGAAAAAGCTGCATCCCAAAATAAGCCCATCCAATAAGTACCAAGGCTTTCCTCACTCCAAATCTGCTCCTATTTGCTGCAAACCAGGCAGCTGTCTTCAGAGTATTAATCAAAAAAATTGGAAAAGCAAAACAGATTAACAAGCTCACATTGCTCGGACCAATTTGTGAATAGATAAGAAGCCTGTTCAGTTCATCTACCAAGATGTATTTCTTAGGTGCTGCAAAAACATAGTTAGCAGAATTGAGTAGAGATTAGGTTGAGTGGTAAATGGAAATCTGCCCAGTTATTTGAAAAATCCCAAATTGTTAACTTCCACAAAAGCCCATTTTCTCTAATACTAGAGTTCTTCCCATGACACTCTTGGCTATGAATCATGGAGTTCTATGCTTTGGGAAGGATAAAGAACCTAAAGGGCAAGTGGAAAAGACATTGTGGGTACAAGCAAGCTACGGCCGGTTACCAACAATGACGTGTGTGAGAGCTGGCATAAAAAGCACAATCTCTCATAGACATGGAAGAATGGGCCAGTTGGGAGTCGAGCCAGTCATGTAGTCAGAATTAATGAATGATAGCTAATGGGCAATTCAAATGGCATATTCCTTTACTCAAGATATTAAAAGAATGAGTCAGTCCTTTAGATCAATGAGCAGAATCTCTTTGAGATTATGGAAATATACAGGATGAGTACTACACAGGATGAAAAAAGTATAGGTAACTTGCAGTCTTCAAGGGACAATATCCATCAGAGTTTTTAGGCAGAATATGAATCAAATCTTTACTTGAAAATAAATCACAATTCTTGACCCTGCCCCCCACATTCAGTTATGCAGCCCCATGTAGAGCTGCAACTCACAGTTTAAGAAGCTCTAATATTCATTCATTCATTTCCTTCTGTCCTCCCTCCTTCCTCTCTCCCTTTCCTTACTTCTTTCCTCCCTCTCTCCCTTCCATAAGCATTCACTGGGCATGTACAATATGCTTGGGCTTCTGTGTAGGTGAAAAAATGCTAACTAAGAGTTTTGGTTCCATGGGAAAGACACCTACTTACCTTCTCTGAGTCAGTCATAAAAGAGGGCAATCTTGCTTATTACCTTCCTTGCCTAACTTGTCTTGCAGATTCACTGGATTAGAAAGAAAGGAAAATACTTGGGAAAAGCTTAAGTAGACTTAGATGTTTTAAAAATGAGCTCAAAGGGTATAGTGGAAAGAACTCTATTGGAAAAGAGGAGAAATGGCTTTAAGTCTTAACTCTAGCACTTAATAACTATGTATGGCTGCATATGAGTCACAACTTTCCAGATCCTTAGTTTTCCCATTTGTAAATTGGGAACAATCTGTAGTGACCCTAGGAAGCCCTTGATTTAGTAGAAAAAGTGGTGGGTTTGGAAGTAGAAGACTTAAGTTTGAATTTCAGCCTTGCTATTTACTTGTATGACCTTGTATAAATCATTAGTGACTAAGGTAGGTATAGCTGTGTGATCTTGGGCAAGTCACTTTACACACTGTTTGCCTGAGTTTCCTCCCTTACAAAATAAGGAAATGGCAAATCACTCTGCTAGGTTACAAAGAGAACTACCAAGGAGATCATTAAAAGTTGGGTACAACAGAAAAATGACTAAACATCTTTCTGACTCCAGACCAGGCACTCCATCCACTGTACCACGTAGCAGTTTGTAATTTATGATTATGGAGTTAAATACTGCATGTTTAAGTCAAACCCTCCTCAAAGTGATAGTTTCCTATTCCTGGCCTTTAGGCAAATTATCATCTGAAAGACATAGTCAATTTAAGTAATGAAACCTAGTCAGGGGGGCGGGGAGATACACTTTTTTTAATCATATAGGAGACTGCAGGGAGGCTGAAAGTTTCGAGGCCATGTGCTTTTGAAAGCAGTTTTGAGAAGAAAGCATTTTGAGTCCAGGAAGCTTACACACAATAACACTATGGAGATTGAATATAAATCAACTCATGCTATATTCACTTTTGTTTTCCTTCTTTCATAGTTTTTCCCTTTGTTTCTGATTTTTCTCTCCCAATATGAGTCATAAAGAAATGTATATTTTTAAAAAGTAAATATACAAATAATAATAATAATAATAATAATATATATATATATATATATATATATATATATATATATATATATATAAAAGAACTCATGGCAAAACCCAAGCTTCAAAGCAGTGTGGAATAGTGGGTATCGCTGTCCAAGAGGCTTTCAGAATGAAATATTAAGGTTAAGATTCCAGAGAACAATTAATTGATCAATAGAAGCATTCAGCAAACAAGGAATTGGGGAGCTAGGAAGACACAGGTGGATTCAGCTAATCAGAAAGACTCTTGTGATTTTAAGAAAGCCACAAACTTAAGATAATAGGTGATTCTGCCCAAACTAGTTGGGCAGTCATTGACCTGACCAAATTAAATCACTATGCCTGTTTAATAGGCTAATTGAATATTAAACAACACACCCCATAGGAGTTTTCTGCCATTTTTAAACATGGGATGTATGATGATGGAGGGGGAACATGTTTATACATATTTAGTGGATATATTGGAAAGATTCTGACTCGAAAGCAGTGGACCAATCCATTCTCTGAAGGGAAGGACTATACTAAATTAATAAGTTTAAAACTTCTCTCACTTCTGTGCTCTGGGATCCCTCTTCCAGAAGAGAAGTGGGGCTTGCTTCTGATCAGAAATGTTATGTTTGATTCCTTAAAGATTCTTTTTTAATAAATTTCCCTTGATATCTGATTTTCTGTGTCAATAGTATATTTCTAATACTATCCACCTTGATTCCTACAGTATTTGACTAGGAAACTTCCCTCCCTTTGATTAGAAGACACTGTATATTCCCAGTTTTCCTATCTCTATGGCTCTTCCCTCTATTTTTTTCAGAGGGTAACATAGTGTGCTCCTAGATACACTGGTCATTCTTCTCTAAGACTCTATCCTTGGTCAGTTCATTCATTTACCCTAGTGAGTCTCAAATCTCTTAAGTTCAACTTTCAGTTCCTTCTTGAGCTCCACAGTTCCATGTTTCCAAAAGCTTTCAAAATATGACCACCTGGATTTTATATCAATTCTTCCAATCCCTCATGGGTTTTTTAAATTCAAAAAGCTGAAAGACTCTTAAGTTTCTTCTTTGTTCCAATATTCTCTTATTCCACACCAAACCAAATTCATCCCTTTGCCCTGAAACATATTCCTCCTGAAGTTTCAGGTAGGACCTTTCACCAAACAAACCAGCCTAACTAAGGCATCTGGGTACCCAGAGGGAGGTACAAGAGAAAGCAAGTGCCAGACAAGTGGAACAATCTTACTTATTGTTTCCACTTGGACTCTGTTGCATTCAGTCATGACTTAACCTGACAGTTTTTAAGAATAAGTGTTTCCTAAGCCATCAGACCTGTTTCCAGTCCAGCACCTTCAGCAACCACCAACTATTGACCAGCTACCACGAATAGGGATATAGACACAATAATCCTGGGAGTATCAATGCTCTTAGATAGCTTCTAGTCTAACCCTTACATTTGGAAAGGTAGCATCTGTGGAAAGGAGCCATCCCTATCAACTGCCAACCAACTGCCACCCACAGGACAGGAAATCCAGACAAGCTAAAGCAGCAAGGCCTGAGGAAGAGACAGGAAACAGCATGTACCAGAAAATCCAAATCAGCACCATTATCTCAAATGCCATTTCCCCTCAGACTCTTGTTGACATGGCCCAGGACCATGGACCAAAGAGCCTTGGGCAATAACGATGCATCTAGCCCACGTCCCCTGAGAGGCAGCCCTTGTAGAGATGCAGCCGACCACTGTTTCTGCAGGTGTTACAGCTTTAAACAACCCCCAAAAGAATGTTCTTGCCATCATAATATTTGGCACTGTCAAATGATTCAACATCAGAAACTGTCAGGATTTCGATTGGTGGAAATAACATCAAGAGGTATAACCACCTGCTTTTCACTCTACCCTAAGGATCATGAGACCTCTCCACTGCACTTGCAGCTGAAACTTTCCAAAGGTGTTTGTTGTTTCCCCATTACAATGGGCCTGAACTGTCTTACTTTTCAATTTGTATGCCCAGTGCCTAATACAATTCTGTAACTGCAATGCTTAACAAATACTTTATTCATTTATTCGTTAATTTTCTTTTAGATTTAAACTTAGAAATTACATATGATTCATTCCCAGTTTGCAAATCTAAATCTTTGACTTGGAAAGTTTTAAGTCCATAAATTTTTCTTAATGTCTTTTTGTCACATTCTGGGGTCCTGAGCACTATCCCAGGCACACATTCACTAAGCTGCTTAAATTTTTCCCAATCCCATGATGTCCTCTTCACCATTCCATCTCTAGCTCTGGGAATAGGAATTAAATCAATCCTAACCATTACTTCCTTCTTTCCATTTATTTACTACATACCATCTTCTAGGACCTTACCTCATAGATAAGAAGGACATGAGTTTAGAAAGGAACATAGGACATAGTCACCTATCAAAACAGATTATAACTTTCTTGGTTGATTATGTCCACTAAAGTTCTCCTCTGGTGCCTCATAATCTGGAGATAATGCTGGCCTCTTTAAAAATGGAGATCTTCACTATGTGTTTATCTGAAGGGCAGAGAAATATCAGGCGTAAATCCAAGCACGGAAAATCAGTGAGGAAGCAACAGAAGACAGAGAAACAGGGAAGACTATTATTATAGTCTAAGTGAGTCATAATAAAGACTTATGCTAGGGTAGTGGCATAGGGAACAGAGAGAAAGGGATGGATTCTACCTTCTCTGTGTCTTTCTTCCCTCTCTTTTTTCTCTCTCCCTTCCTCCCTCCCCCTATTTCTCTCTCTCTATCTCTCCCTCTGTTCCTCTCTCTTTCTATCTCTCTCCCTCATTTCTCTGCTTTCTTCTCACCCTTGCCTTTAGGAAGTCACCCAATCATTTTAACTGGGTCTCCATTGCTACATTGAATGCTTTTATTCTTCTGTAACTCTGGACCTCTCCCTCCACAAGGACTGTTCCAATACTGCTCTTTTCTCTCAGTCTCTTATACCATCTCCTCCCTCAATCTCTTTATGCAGTGAACCTCATCTCCTATTGTACTAAGAAAATAGAAGCCATCTGTTGTGAGTTCAGCCTAACTAATCAATCCATCAACAGAGTTTCAGTTCCACACTGACAGTCTCTTGGATTTATAAAGAGAAGATGGTGCATTTTCTCATATCTTTTCTAGAGCTATATGTAGACCACGTCTTATATAGATTGCAGTGTCCAGCACAGAGCTGAAGATGGGAAATTGGGGAAGAGAAGAAATTACATCTAATGTCTTGTAGTTTGTCCTTCATTCTCCAAGAGGACCATGATGTTAGAGAGATCATAGCTAAGAAGGATATGAGAATGGAAAGTGAAAGGAAGAGAATTGTGAAGAACCAAATGAGCTGCTAATTGTAATGCCATGGCATGCAAGTGAATTGGATTTAAGTGAGGAAGGTTGTGCAAGGTCACCTGCCACACTTTGCCCTTACTTTTACCCTCATCTGGGTCCAGTGGCAACATACAGAACAGGACAGCTACAAATCAAATGTTCTGGACTAGATGATCTCAAAGGCCTCTTCTAGTTCCAAATCTATCATTTTCATAGAGATATCAGTCTATCATGTGTAATACATACACAGTATACAAAGTGGATACAAAATAAAAAGCAACAAAATAACTAAGATCTGTTGAAGATTTAATGCCTTCTTTAAAAGTCATCACCTGGACTTGGTTCTTTTTCCACAATAAGGTGATTCAGGCCAATTACAATAGCCTTTGATAGAGAGAACTATCTGCATCCAGAGAGAGGACCATGAGGCTTGAATTTGAATCACAATATAGTATTTTCACCTTTGTTGTTGTTTACTTGCTTGTTTTTTTTTTTTCTCATTTTTTTGTCCCCTTTTGGATCTTATTTTTCTTGTGCAACATGATAAATGTAGAAATTGGTGTAAAAGAATTGTACATGTTTAACCTATATTGGATTATTTGCTGTCTAGGAGAGGTGGGGGGTGAAGAGGAAGGGAGAAAAATTTGGAGCATAAAGTTTTGCAAGGATGAATATTGAAAACTATCTTTGCATATATTTTGAAAAGTAAAAAGCTATTATAATTAAAAAAAAAAAATAAAAGTCATCACCATTACTGTTGTCAGCTAGAGTATAACACCAGAGCTCTGAAGAAATGGCTTCATTCTTAAGCAGAGGTTGGAGCTTCAGTTTTGTTACCTTTTATTCAGGCTCTATGATTAGTTCTTTACTCACAATACAGGACCTGAATTCAAACCAGTCTGCCACTAAATCTACAATCTTTGTTCTCATGCCACAAGGCAAAATGAGTGAACTTTGGATGTGTCATCATGTTGAAGAAGCAAAGTAACACATTTCCAATGCAATACCTGAGACTTAAGGATGAAATGGAGATAAAACTGAAGAAAGAAAATTTAACAAAAATCTTATCTCAACCACATTCAAGCATTTGTGAAAAGCCTATTTGTAGACACTAGGGGGATATAAAGACAGACAAAAAAAAAAAAAAGAAAGAAAGAAAGAAAGAAAAAAAGGAAGGAAAAAGAAAAAGTTTCTGCCTGCAAGGAGCTTAAAATGTCCAATGTAATAGAATGCAATATGTCAACCTATAAAGAGAGATAGGAGGTAGCACCTGAATAGAACTTTAAAGGAAGGTATTCTAGAAGTGTTGATCAGGAGGGAATGAGACACATAGCCCATGCAAAAACTTAAAGATAGGAAATGAAATTCAGAATTTGAGGAATAGCAAATGGGACTGAGATGTAGAATGCATGGAGAGAATGACTTACTGGTGGAAAGGTAGGGTGCAGACATATTGTATAGGGTTTTAAATGTCAAAAAGAAAAGTATGCTTTATTCCTGAGTCAATAAAAATTAATCAATAAATAAATATTTATTAATCACACTACCAGGCATTAAGGAGTCATTGAAAGATCTAGAATAGGGGAGTAACTTGACATTAAGAAGATTATTTTAGAAGTTGTATGGAGAATGGAAAGTGGAAGGAAGAGAATCGTGAAGATCAAATGAGCTGCTAATTGTAAAGCATGGTGTCTAACACATAGTGAATACCATATCAATGTTAGCCATTATTATAGCTATTAAGGATGGAAGCCAGTTAGGAGGCTGTTTAATAGTTCCTGTGAGAAGCATTCAAATTAGCATGTTGGTGGAATAAGTGGAGAGGAGACAGATGTGAGAAATGTGAGGTTGGACATGACTTAACAACCAAGGAGACAGCATTGCTTAAGCAAGATGCTCAGTCTTCCAAAAGAATGACCATAAACATAAGTTAGTGCTTAAGAAGAAAAGTTAAATTGAGAAAAAACCCCAAAATCCTCAGTCTGAAATAAAGGACACCCACAAAGAGCATCATCACCCAATTGTATCAAGAAAAAACAGCAAGCAAATAATTTGGGCCCATCTACAGGCAGAGCAATCAGAGGGATGGTCATGCTACAGGACAAGAAAGGGGGACAGAAACAGAGAGATCCAGAGTCGGATCTGGTAAGAGGTTCTTAAAGAATTAAAAGCATAATTCTTAGTTACTAAAAGAAATTGGAAAAATGTCACTAGTTTCCAAAGTGACGAAGTGAAAAAAAAAATCAGAGAATATCTGGGAAGACAATAATAAATAATGGTAGTTTTTGAAACTGAAGGGTAAAGAAATGAGGAAAAATGATATTCTGGAATCACTGATTATTTTTTGGTCCTGACTTGCAATTTCATTCCTGTACCAAACTCCTGAGTTCAAAAAGATGATCTCTTAAAATCCAAGTACCCAACAAACTTTGCATTTCTCTTAAGACTTGTATTTTTCCTAAACTTCTTTAATTTCTTTCTCTATATTCTATTTGTATTTTTTATATCCTACAGTTATGAAGACCTCGGTTCAAAACTTGCCCCAAGACACTAGCTATGTGAACCTGAGTAAGCTACTTAAACTGCAAAGTTTCTCCACCTGGATTCCAGATATTTGTAAAGTGCATAAGTGCTTAATAAATCCTTCCTTTCTTCCTAATCTTTGGCAAATCACTCAACTACTCTGAGTCTTCATTTTTTTCATTTATGAAATAAGTTTAATTAGATGGTTTCTAATTCTAGATGCAAACTATGAATCTTTGAGACAAAGAAATCATCTTTTTTTTTTTTTTTTTTTTTAAAGAATGATTATTTTTAATTAATGTTAATGATGAGGTCCTGGGTTAGTAGGTGGAGTTGGCAGAGAAAGAATGATAAGATTACTCCTTGAGGCAAGCAGGGAGTGATACAGATCAGGATTACTTAACCTTACAATCCCAGCCTCTGGTAGGTCACTGGTAGCCCCACATTTCTGTGTCCAGTCAGAAATCTAAATTACTTTGTCAAACCCTGAGGTTAAATTTCTCCTACAAATCTGTGTATGGTTGCAGACCTCCTTTGTGTTAACCAGTTACAGTCCTAAATTCCTCTATGGATTTAGTCTATCATTGGGTATACATACCCTTTCTCCTAGTTAATTGTGAGTTCCACTAGGGAATTTATTTTTCCCATTTTTAATTTAAAAAAAAAACAAACAAACCAAAAACCAAAACAAAAACAAAACAACCCTTTCCTTGCTAACTATTGCTATCCCAAATCTATTTCATATTTACCATTCCTGGCTCCCATTGTATCTCTTCATTTTGCCTGTAACCTCTTCTCCTAAATAAACCTATCTTTTGCCAAAGAGAATGGCCATTGTGATTCTTCCTAAGACCAAACCCCAACATTTGATGCTAAGCCCCAAACACATCCTTAACATAAATGTCAAATTAATTCCTAATATTTAGCAATATATCAAACAATTATTCCATATTATCATGTGCCCATATGTATCATGATTATAAAATTCATGCAATATTGGGGAAATAATTTGCACAACAAATGATATCAATAAAAATAATTTTATAAAGTAAATGTAGAAAAGACCCCTAGCATGACATCATATTTATCTTTAAAATAGTAAAAAGCAGGAACAAAAAGACTCCTCCTCAACATGAAAAGAAATTTGAAACCATGAGCAAACTTTATATGGAATGAAGAAACATTAGAAGGAATCATCTTAAAGCCCCCCAGTGGCTAGCGGTTCAAAAAAAGTTTTTGAAATGAATGATTTCTATTTTGACAATATAATTTCTTTGTTATCCATGTTTATATATTCTCAGAATGGAAGACACATTGCTTAATTCATTCCTCTTAGACTTTCTCTTGGAAAAGTCAATGAACTTATAAACTACTCAAATATACAATTAAAATCGGAAATTTTTATAATGTAAAATGCTTCTGAAGTCCTTTTTGGCTCTGTAGCAAAATTCTCTCATTATCAAACATTAAACATGAGTCACAATAAGAACTTTTAATATTTTCACTTTTTATGTTTACTATTCAATATACTTCTTTCCTACTGAACACAATTTGTCATGAACCAAAAAAAAAAAGGTTCAGATTCAACCAAATTATAAAAATGAAGGGGGAAAAACCACTTTACTCCTCTCTGAGACATCTCCAAACGGTTCTTTTCTGATCCATAATTATAATGTATTTTCTGTTATCATCAAAAGAGATGGCCAGCTCCCAGGTCACTGCCCAAAATGCAGCGACTATTGACTCTTGGACCAGTTTAGATGTCATTTACAAGGTAGAAGAGCAATAGAAGGAAGCTATAATCAGAGTTATTATCACACCTCTTTCAATAATCATTTTTTTCCTTTCAAGGGACAAAAAAAAATCCCCAAGTATAATAAAAGTCGGCTTCATTCTTGGATTACTACATTAGTAACCCCCAGGCATGGATTCTAAGAACAGACTTTCTGGTGAACTTTTCACTCACTTGAAAGGGACAAAGAAGAAGAAAACACTATTCTCCTTGACTCTTGCTGTAAACAAATGTCAAAATTACTAACCAAGTAAGCCCAAGCCATTGGTTCATTTTCCCACCTCCTCTCCTAACCAGCTAATTCAAAACAGAATTTCTCTGTAAGACATGGGATGACACCAGACACAATCTACTTTTTTTTTTTTGAACTCTTACTTCTCATTTCTCCTCTTGATTCAGAGGAATAGAGAAAGTCTGACTTCCAGGCCTGGTTCAGATTTTAAGCAGTAAATGTGTGCTATCTCACTGATTTCTGGACTGGTCATCCCCCCAACCCCCAAGGTTTGAAAATGCTTAAGTTTTTTCTTTTTTCTTTTTCTTTTCTTTTCTATTCTTTAAAAGGCATGAAGTATGTTGTGGGGAACTTCCAGGGTGGAAACTCCCTTTGTAGATAGGCAAAACAGCTTTCAATTTATCATCTCAGAGATCTGCTTGAGGCTAAGAGTGGTTAAGTCTAGTCAACAAACTTTTATTAAGTGACAACTATACAAAGAAAGAAAAAAAAAATCCCTCTCAAAGAGCTCACTGTTTATTGGAGAGACAACTTGTAAATTATGTACAAACATGATATATTCAAGATGAATTGAAGATTATCATAGCATTAACACTAAGGGAGGCTGGGAAAGAGAAGGGGGGGGGAGGATTGTTAAGGGTATAGAATAAAGGGTTTGTTGAAGAAATTGCTTTCTTAAGGGACCTTGAAAAATAGCAGAAACAATCACTTATGGAGGATAAATTCAATCTAGAATGGGCTACTTGAGTGAATGGGTGGGGGAAGAAGAAAAAAGAGGAAGAGAAAGGCTATCATAGGATCATAATTTGTCTGCCAAAAATCCCCTTTAGGAACTTGGTATTCTCCTGTTCCCTTTTAAAAGTTGTGCTGGAGAAATCTTGCTCTAGTCAAGTCCACTGCATCATCTCCCAGCCCTCCATCTTCTTCTTCTTTTTTAAACAATTTTGTCATAGAATACCCTGTTCTGCTTAATGTAAACGATATCTCCCTCCTAATCCCAGTCCTGATTTATATCATAGGCCCTGATTTCTCTTCATCTTGGAGCCTCAGGCCCTCTCCCAGGCTGGAAAGACAATGGGGTTTAAATCCTGGCACTTGTTACTACTTATTTTCTGGAGGACTTAGGCAAATCTATTAGATTTACATAGTTATTTTATACACCTATATACAAGGTCATGTAAAAATTTCGTAGAAAGAGTCATCTACACCTAGAGAGAGGTCTATGGGAACTGAGTGTGGATTACACATAGAATTCTCACTCTTTCTGTTATTGTTTACTTTCATTTTTGTTTTCCTTCTGAGGTTTTTTTTTTCTTTCTAAATCTGATTTTTCTGGTGCAGCAAGATAACTATAAATATGTATACATATGTTGGATTTAACATATACTTTAACATATTTAACATATATTGGACTACCTGCCATCTAAGGGAAGGGGTGGGGGCAAGGAGGGAAAAATTGGAACAAAAGGTTTTACAAGGGTCAGTGTTGAAAAATTACCCATGCATATGTTTTGTAAATAAAAAAGCTATAATAATAATAAAAATTAAAAATAAAAAAAAGGGCTAAGAAAAAAGTTGAAGCCCTGCAGCAGATGAACCTTTGTTCTCTTCAGCTACCTATGATATGTTGACTTTGTCCAACTCTGGAATCAAGGTCACAAATTTGGTTCCAAAGCTCTACTCCCAGGATGCAGAAACTAGGAGTTTCTCCTAGTTATGGAGTAGCTAGGAGATTCCATAATTACTCATTTGTCTGACCAGTGATGCCAGAAAGGAATAACATGAGACTATCAGAGCTGAGGACTGCACCCTCCTTATTTTTGTAAGTGCATAGATAGCTAGATAGTGTGATAGACCACCCAGTCTCAGGAAGAACTAAATTCAAAATCCAGCCTTAGACATTTATTAGCTGTGATGTCCTAGGTAAATCCTTAATCTCCCAGTCTCAGTTTCCTTATTTGTAAATGTAGCTCACTAAGAAAGGAAATGTTAAATCAGAAATGTTAATTCACTTTAGAAAACCTCAAACTGAGTAACAAAGATTTAAACAACAAAACTCACACACACACACACACACACACACACACACACACACACACACACAGTTCCTCTGCTGCAAGGAATTTTGTCACAAATGGTGATAGCAATACCCCTGATCTAGAGAAATGTTTAGCACAGACAAAAGGCCAATTTCCAACCACCACATTGCTCAGCTTAGAAGCTCAGTGCCGGCTTCTCTGTCTTTACAGCAAATACAACTGAATCTCTACCAAAAGCAGGGCTCCGGACCATACTAATACTGTTCCCTTATCCATAGTGGGATCACAGGACTTTCTCCCTTAGGCCAGAAAGAAGTAAAGAGACAATCTCTTTGCAAAGATATCATCAGAGGACCTTATTTCCCTGTCATTCTGTATTATAGAAACTCTACCCATCTGAGTTCCAGCCCTCTCCTAATCCAATTAGCACAGTATACAGGAAAAAAGGTATTCTGATAGGTATTTCTGACTCATGTGGCAGGCTACACAGAAGGCTGGCAGTGAGATGTGTAGGGCCCCTTTGGGCCTTAGTCTGGCTCCAGTGGGGAAATACCACATCCCAGCTAATTGGTGCCTTGGGACACTGAAGTGAAGTCACAGAGAATCATTTGGATTGATTAGCCCAGTGCTAACTCCTTCCTGCCCCAGATTTGGCTGATCTAAGTACTAGAGCTTTAAAATATAGGACCATGTAAGTTCTTGGGATGGTGGGGTACCAGATCGTTTTCTTGGGGGGGAGGGGAGTGCTAGGAAAAAGATCTCTTGAGCTTCCATGGAGCCCAGGATTATAAAGGGGCTACAAGGATGATTCAAACAACTGAAAATTCTTGTGAACTCAAAAGATTTAGGTTAAGAAGCCAAGATAATAATAGTAATAATAATAGCTAGTATTTATATAGTATTTTAAGGTTTGTAAAGTTTATAATGACCTCATTTTTATCCTCACAATAACCCTGAAAGGGAGGTACTTTTATTACCCCCATTTTATAGATGAGGAAAGTGAGGAAGACAGGTTAAGTGACTTGCCCATTAGGATCACACAGCTAGTAAGTACTTGAGGGAAGGATTTGAATTCAAGTCTTCCTGACTCAGGTCATCTACCCACAATAGGTAAGACCCCCCCTCCCTCCTCACCCCCTATTTTGGTCTCTTGATCAATCTTACTGAATCTAACAAAGGTAAAGTAATTTTTCTGACCTCACAGAATAGTTTGAAAATGGGAATAAAATGTTTCCTTTTATTGTTATACATTGCACTACAATGCATTGGAAAATCATAATGGATACAATTGAAATATTGGTCTACATTAGTGATATTGATATGAGAAAATATGATTGGTAAAGGAGGGCAGGACATGAAGTGAGGATGAAGGATAAGCAAAGGGAAGTCCTTGTACTATGCTGGTGTCCAGGGAAAATTAACAACAGCAATAAAAGAAAAAAAATTTCCTCAAAACTGTCTAAAGACACATTGTTGTTGACTTAAATGAAGATCCATTCAAGGAGTCTGAGGAGTGATCAGATAGATAAGAGAAAAATCAAGGAAACAGTAGTGTACAAAAACTGAAGAGAGAAAGAGCCATCAAGAGGGTAGTTTCCAGTCTTGAACCAAAAGTACAGAGAGGTCAAGAAGGATGACGATTGAGAAAGAGCCACTGGATTTCACAGTCAAGAGATCATTAATAACTTCAGAGAGAGTAATTTGAATTGAATGAGAAGGCTGGAAGCCAGACAGTAGGGAGTTAAAATGAGAGAATAAAGAAAGGAAGTGAAAATACCTATTACAGATGGCCTTATCAAGGAATTTAGCCACTAAACGGAGGAGAAATATGAGACAAAAAAATAATTCGGCTGACTGGGTTAAGTGAGGATTTCTTAAGGATGGGGAAGATACAAACATTTGTAGGCAGCAAGAAAGCAGCCAGGTAGGGATAGAGGAAACAATTTCCTAGAGAAGATAGAATGGAATCAATCACTGTGCATGTTGAAGGCCTTACTTTGGCAAGGAGAAAGGCCATCTCTTCATATGAGATAAAGGTGAAGGAAAAGATAGTCACAAAAGGCATCTGGGTAATATGAGATGAGGCAGAAGAAGTGGGAGCTTTTGGCATCCAGCCTAAATTTTTTCAGTAAAACATGAGTCAAGTTGAGAGGATGGATGAAGGATAGCCTTGGGAGGTTTGAAGAGTGATAAAGAGGTTTATAAGAGTCACTATGCTGAGAGAGACAGTAAATTAATTAGGAAGGTTCAAAAGGCGGTTAGGACACAGTTGAGGTTATATAACATAAATTTGTAGTGGACCCAATCAACATGGTCTCAAGATTTTCCCCAGCTTCATTTAGTTATATGGGTGTAGGAGCAAAGAGGCAGCAAAAGATGAGATCTAAGGCTGAGGATTGGCAGTATAATAAGGAAGCAAAGGACTTAAAAGACCAGTGTAGCCTTGAATTGGTTCACCTAAGGAGGGGAAAAAGAGAATAGCTAATATTGGGGTGACGGTCTGGGAGAGAAAAGATCAAGAGTTCACAGAATAATAGGGTTTGGGGTTAAAAACAATAGAAGTGGGGGAAAAAAAAGATAAGGGAGTTACAGAGTACATGAACATGAAGGTAAACTGTAGGCAACGACATAATCAAGAGTATGACCAACTTTGTGAATGGTTGTAGTAGATCATGTGGAACAAGTAAGTCAAAAAATTACAAAATGAGGGTGTTCGAGGGAATAGGAATGTGTATGTCGAAGTCCTTTCATATGAGGGCAGTAATTAGGAGAGAATCATTGTGAAACAGGTAATGAACACATTGAAGAAAAAAGGGCAGAGTCCTGGAGCTGTTAACAGCTACCAGAACTCTGATTGGGTGGTATATATGAATAGGATGAACCCTAGAAGCGAGGTCACTGAGTGATAGTGGTAGAGAGACAATCTGGAAGTGGTGATGGGGAGCACTGAGTATTCCAATTCCTTCACCTTAGTAGAGGCAGGGAGAGGAGAAATGAGTTAAAATTATAGCCATTCAACAACAATACTATATGATGATCAATTCTGATGACGTGGCTCTCTTCAACATTGAGATGATTCAAATCAGTTCCACTTGTGCAATGATGAAGAAAGCCATCTACACCCAGAGAGAGAACCATGGGAACAGTGTGTGGAACACAACATAGCATTCTCACTCTCTGTTATTTGTTTGCATTTTATTTTTTTTCCTCAGTTTTTCTTTTTCTTCCTTCTTGATCTGATTTTTCTTGCGCAACCAGATAACTGTATAAACGTGTATACACGTATTGGATCTAACATGTATTGGACTACCTGCCAGGTGGGGCAGGAGGAAAAGGGGAAAATTTGCAACAAAAAGTTATATAAGGGTCAATGTTGGAAAAATTACCCATGCATATGCTTTGTAAATAAAAAGCTTTAATTAAAAAAAAAAAGTATAGCCATTGCTAATAAAGGCTATGTCATCAGGAGAGAGGCAGGTGTCAGTAAGAGACAGAAGATAGAAATGGGAAAAGCAAGTTTTTGCCGATAGAGCTGGGCTTTTTAAACTTTTTCTATTTGTGACCCCTTTTTGTCTGAAAAATTTTCATGTAGATATGTAAATAGGTATACAGGAGCACTAAATGGCACAATAGTTAAAGCACTGGACCTGGCATTCAGGAGGACCTGACTTCAAATCCAGCCTCAGACACTTAACATTTCCTAGCCATGTGACCCTGGGCAAGTCACTTGACCCCAACTGCATGGCTAAATAAATTAATAACAAAATTTATTTTGAAGCAATTATTTGGTATACATATGATTTTGCCATTTATTAAAACTGAATGCTAATGAAAAGATGTTTATTTTCTTTATTTTCACATCATTTATTAAATCTTGGTAGAATATTTGATACCTCTTATTGTTGCTAATTTTTAAAAAATGATCCCCACATAGGGTTGAGACAGTGGAAGGGGTATTTAGCTATAGAGTAGAATAGGGGAATGGGATTAAGGGATGAGGTGATGGAGAGTTCAGAATAGTTCCTCATCCTTAGGATGAGGAAAGTATGACTATGGGGATTGCTTACTATTGACTTGTCACTGACTTTTCAGGCAAATCTTTTTGTTTGGGATCTCAGTTGCCTCCTAGGTAAATGGGTATATTAATACCTGCTTCATTTCCCAGGCAGAGATAACTTGAAGATCAAAGAAGAACTTTTAAGAAAGTCCATAGACAAGACCTTGGAATTATCATGACAAAGAATAAGCATTCTACTTCAATAAGAGATTTCTCTGCAGAAGATAAGTATGGCTTCAAATGAATCCTTAGCAATATCCAGGGATGGTCAGGGGTTAAGGTCAAAGGTACAAGTCTGAAACATCTTCCCCTATCCCAGGACTGACTTCAGACAGCAAATCACTTAGCCAAACTCAAGCTTTCATCCTCCCCCAAGAGCTATAAATGGTTCACCCAATGTAAGGGTTAGGAAGAGAATCCCAATGCCTACAGCCTCCCATGAAGGCATTCCTGGAAAGGAGCTTAGCCCTTGTTAGGAAATACTTCTTTGTGTATAGGGGAAGGTGTAAATAGTGGGGTGACTTGAGCAAGATTAAAGCAAGAGCTGTTCTGAGCTTTCTAGGATTGTTATATGAATCTTGTTTGGAAGATTTGTTTATCTCCTTAGGAAAGATGAAAAATTTAAATCCCAAGATGCTAATTTGTTTTTAAAATGTCACTAAAAGAAAAAACTCATCTCTTTTCCTCCCACTTTCCATGCTTTCTCTCTGTCCTCTCTTGTCTATCCCTGCATCCTATTCTACACTACATCTCTACTCCCAAATTCTAACAAATTACAACTCATTTGTCACACACACAAAATACAAAACTATCCAGGAGCAACTAAGTGGCAAAGTGAATACAGTACCAGTCCTTAAGTCAGGAGAACCTGAGTTCAAATTAGATACTTACCACTTACCACTTATTAGCTGTGTGACCCTTGGCAAGTCACCTTACTCTAATTGTCTCAAAAAAAAAAAAAAAAAAAAAAAAAAAAAAAAAAAGTTAGCTGGCCTTTTGAGCCCAAAGAGAGAGGTATTTGAGAAGACATTTTAACAAGGAAAAAAAAAAAAAAAGCCAGACTTTTATTTCATGTAAGCAGCAGTAATGGAAGCCCCTGTTCAAGCTCTAGATATTGTTCCAACATATCATTATCACACTCCTATAAACAGAACCTCACAAAAAAAAAATTTAATAAAGATAGCACACCACCAGAATGATAATAGATAGGCTGATAAAGAAGTCAGACTTCTAATGCTAGCTAAGTTGGGATGAGAACCATCTTAACTTTTCCCTATCCCTTCTTAGCATCAAAGATCTAGAAATAGCTGAGACTTCTCAGGCTCCAAGTCTTGGGCAAGATCTTGGTCTGATCTTGGGCAAGTCACTTAAATCTCAATAGGTCTAAATACACTCTGAAAAATCAGATTTAGATAAAGCCCATTAAGATTCAAATATAGCTACTTGACTAAGCTCCTTAAAATCCAAAAAGCTCTCACAGATTGACCGATAACAGGTGCCAGTACAAATCTCATTTGCCTATTTTAAGAGTATCCATAGAACAGTTTTTTCTGTTCTTTCTCAGGGCCACAAGGTTAGTAAGCATCAGAATTGGGATTTGATTAGGTCCTAAGACTTTCTCAGATCTTTACTTGTGTGTGATCTTGGGCAAAGAGTCGCTTTACCTCAATTTACCTTAATACACTCTGGAAAATCAGGCTTTAATAAAGCCCATTGGGATTCAAATGGAGCTAGATTTAAACTAGATTTAAGTCTTTAAATCCAAATCATCTAGCTTTCGTGAACTGGCCAATAATAGGCCCCAACCCAAATCTCATTTGCTCATTATTTGGGTTTTTTTTTGGCTCACAAGGAATCTAAATAGCAATTATTTCTGATCTGGTCATTTAGTTCAACTTCTCATTTTGCAGATAAGGCTAAAGGATTTGTTTCAGGTCACACAGTAATATAGCCCAGAATTTAAATCCAAGCATTCGGATTCCACAATGTTCTTTCTTCATTTCTTCCATCTGGTTGCCTTCTTCTACACTAGGGTTAAGTTCTCTCCTTCCACCCACCCCCCCCCATTTTTCAGGCCTTTAAAAATACTAGAAGAGGTTGGTTAGACAGCTAGATTTGGGAGTCAGCAGCCCAGAAGTGATTAGTGAAGTCACAAGGGTGGGTAAGATCACAGTGTAAAGAGAAGGGAGGCAAGCTATTATATTCTGGGAGGGCAACCACTAGAAAAGGCCAAGATTTGTAATAGAGATGCCATTCCTTTCAGAGAAGCTAGATGGCACAGTAGAGAGAGCACTGGACTGGGAGTCAGGAGTTCAAATTCAAATGCAATTTTTTATTATTATTTACATTTTCCCTTTACCCACAGACTACTTTCCATTGGCACAAAGGATCTCAAGTTGATGTAAATTTTTATGAAAGGAGTAAGGAAGCATTTTTTTCTGTGAAAGTTATTAATAAGCAAAGGAGGGGATAGCAAATGAGAAACCTATAAATAAAAGTAGTTTAACTTCCCCTGCCCCTCACTGAGATAGATTCAAAAACATTCCACTTCTGCTTTTAAGGCAAAGGAACATAAAATTATTGAATAAATGTAACAAATAATTAAAAACTTGTTTCAACTCGATAAAATAGCCAAGAATTAAGGGAGAGGGGGCAGAGTTGAATAATGAAATGCTAGGCTTGTAGGAAGCAAGATGTGGCTTTAATTTTGTTTCTAACAAGCTGTGTGACTCTACACAAGTCCCTTGACCTCAGAGTGTTTGTTCCAGGCAGCTTCCTGAGTTTATTTACTAAATCCAGCCTGACTCCTAAATTACTTAAACTCTCCCAGGCACAGACAACTGCCAAGGCTCAATTACAGATTATCAATCAAGTGTTTACTGAGCTCCTTCCCTGAATAAAAAGCATGGAGAAGTTGCTGATACCCTTTAATAGGAATGGTGTATGCCCAGGAGTTCTCCATAGGAATGAAATATGGTATCCTTAAACCACAAACCACTGCTTTGATCAACTCCAGGGCCTCCCTATTACTTTTAGGTCCCCAAATCCCCAAACTCCTCAGTTTGGCATTTAAAACACATTTATTAAACCGTCATAGCTTTTATGTACATATAATCATTATATTATTTTTTATTCTCACAATCCTGGAAGGCCCATGCTATTGCTATCCCCATTTTACAGATGAAGAAACTAAGGCAGGCAGAAGTCATGCCTTATATCAAGGGTCACACAGCTAGTAGATGTTTATGGTTGGATTGGAATTCAGGATTTCCCAAGTCCAGTACTTCATCCAAGATTTCAACTAGAGACACAGTGAACAGAGTGCTGGGCTTGGAGTCTGGAAGGCAAGAGATTGAATCCAGACTCAGGTCACTTAACCTGTCACCCTCAGTTTCCTCAACTGTAAAATGGGCATAACAATAGTAAGTCCCTCACAGAGTTGTTGTGAGGATCAAATAATGTTGTTTTTTTCCAAATGAAAATTTGGGGGGAAAATGACTTCGCAAGCTACTCCCTTATTAGGTGCTGCATAAATGCCTCGTTCCCTTTTTCTGCCTAGCACACGCTACACCTTGTTTTCAGTAATAATTGTGCATGCCTGTGGAAGGCGCAGACTTTTTTTTATTGCACAGTCTCGAGTGCACACGTCTAACTTATCCGAGATCTCCCGCTGGTTGGTTCGGTGACTTTCCACACCTGAACGGGACAGACTGGGATTAGGAGTCGATCCACCTGACTGAATTCCAGTGCCAGAAGGAGCTGAAAGGTCAGCCCAAGCAAGGCGCCGCCTCTCCCTGCCTCCCTGCCTCTTTCCCCGCACCTGGGCGGACGGCCGCCCACCTGGCCGGTCGGAGCTTGCCCAGCTCTTCAGGCCAGCAGCCAAGCTCGGGTCAACCCTCGGAGCTGGGGCGCGAATTAGTTGTTAACCATCCCGCCCCACGCCCCCAGCAGGTGGCCAAGGGCTGAGCGGGCTTGGCCGAGTCCCACAGGGTCACCGCTCCCCGGGCCAGCGGAGGGCTCGGAGGAGCGCCTCGCCTCTGGCTTTGTCCTTGCCCGTGCCCTTGCTCACTGCCCCCGGCCCCGCGCGCCGTCCGGGGTGCGTTCCGGCGCTCCTTCCCCAGAGCCGGGCTTCGCGTCCCCAGCGCGGAGACGAGCCGAGCGCGTGCCCCGCTTCCATCAGCGCTGGCAGGAGGGGACGGAGGCTCAGGAGGCGGGATAGCTACTGACCTGGGTCCCTGGAGCAGCGCGCTGAGCGGATCGAGGGCGTCCCCTGCACCCGGGGCGGCCGGCTCTTCGGAGCAGCTGGAAAAGAGCGTCCCAGCGCAGCGCCATAGGGCTCTGGGACAGCCGGCCACTAATCTCCCACGTGACGGAGGCGGGGACCAGCTGGGGAGGGGGGCGGGGATGGCCGGCCCCGGAGCTCCGGCGGCTCCCTCCTCGCCGCCCACGCGTCCCTGGGCTCCCCGGCTTGCCAGGTCACCCCTACCTCGCTCTGAGCACTCCGGCTCCCATCAATAAATTCCTCGATCTACGAGTCCTTCCCCAGCTCGCCCACCTCTGCCGATCTCTCGGCGACGGCTCCGACGTCCCCGACTTCCCCAGATCTTCCCTCCTGCAACAGCTGGCCGCGGGCCGGCCTCTCCGGAGATCTGGAGGGGCTAGCGGGCTTCAGCTCCCGACTACTGGCCTCCCCTCTTTGGCAACTCCCCAGGTGTGACAGTCCTCCCAGGGACTCTCCCCTTTTCCATTCTTATCTTTAGTGGGGCACTCACCCATTCCTCCTAGGTAGGCTGAACTCCCTGAACCAAACTGGGGAGAGGGGAACTTTATGGATCACCTAAATCCAACCCCCTCATTTTGCAGCAAAATTGAAACTCAGCGAGATTACGTGGCCCAAGGTCACAAGCGGCAGCTCTGCATTCCTAACTCACCTCCTGACTCCAAATCCAGCACTTGGCCGGCTCGCTCCATTCTTGGTCCTCAATCTTTCTTCCCTACAAATGCAATGCAAATAACCAATAACTTTCTAAACACCTTTTCGTAAGGCAGGAGTGTCTGAAAACCTCTTTCTAAACGGAAATCCTCGTGACTCATTAATTTCACCCTCCATTTTTAAATGGTCTAAACTCTACCAAGTGGTAGAAGGACTTCCTCTAGGGGTCAGGCCTTGGACTAGGTTTTGCCCCTCCACCCGTCCAAATATTGGAAAGTTTACCTAATCCTAGGAGAGTGTTAGCCCAAAGTTAATTTGTAAATGCCAGTTATGGAATTTGAACTTACTTCTTTCAACTTCAGCAACCTATTTGATAAATATGTCAAAGGATTCACAAAGTGGATAGTAGTAATTTGTTTTTTGAAAAAGACTTTCTTTTCGTTTCTCTTTCTCTTTTTTAATTACTTAGTCTTATATATATATATATATATAGCTTTTTATTTACAAGATATATGCATGGCTAATTTTACAACACTGACATTTGCCAAGCCTTTTGTTCCAATTTTTCCCCTCCTTCCCCCGCTCCCCCCCAGATGGCAGGTTGACCAATACATGTTACATATATTAAAGTATAAATTAAATACAATATATGTATACATGTCCAAAGACTTTCTTTTCAAAATGGACTTTCTTAAAAAAAACCAGGGTGATTAATTATAGTAAGGTGATTTTATAGTAAAATGTGCGTGCATGTGTGTGTGTGTGTGTTTAATAGTAAAATGATGAAACAGATCACTAACTAGCCTTCACAGCTTCCACTTAGGTTACAATTCTTAACTTCAAATTGATTAGTGGTTGGGAAAGTTAGGATAAAGGGTTTCCGGCTCCCTCTAGAGGTTAATGCATTCAACAGCCCAAGTGTTTACTGGGGGCAAGCAAGTCAGGTTGTCAACAAGTATTTATTATGTACTTAATGGGCACTGTTCCAAGAATCCTGAGGGGACAAAGAAAACTTTTTTCATTTAGGATCAGGATTGTTCAGTGATGTCTGACTCTTCTTCACCCATTTGGAGTTTTCTTTTTCTTTCTTTCTTTTTTTTTTTTTTTTTTTTTTTTTTTTTTTGGCAAATATACTAGAGTGGTGCCATATCCTTCAGCTCATTTTATAGATGAGGAAACTGAGACAAATAGGGTAAAGTGACTTGTCCAATATTACTCAACTAATGTGGCTGAGGCTAGAGCAGAACTAGGGAAGCTGAGATCTTCTGACTCCAGGTTCATTGCACCCCACTAATTATTAGTATGATTTAAATATTTCCTTTATGGGCTTCTTAAGAATATCTATCTCCAGGTCTACAACTGGGAACCCTAGGAAAACGTTAGTCATCAAATATTTAATACGTGTTTACTACCTGCTCAGCATTGTATTAAATGCTAGGCTACAAAGAAAGGTAAGAACATTTGATTTCAAAAAGTTCACATTTTAATAGGGGAGTCACTAAAATAGTAAATAACTAGATATATGCAAAATGTAAACAGATTAAGTGGAAAGCAATCTGTGCAAAGAAGTTGCTAGTTACCAAAACCACTTTACCTGGTGTACCTCAGTTTCCTCATCTGTAAAATGAGTTGCAACAAGGGAAACCTCACCCGGCCCGGACACGGAAAGGATTGACAGATTGATAGCTCTTTCTCCATTCTGTATCTTTGTCAAGAAAACCCTGTATGGACTGAAGAGGTAGACATGATTGAACAATCCTGATCTTGAATGTTTGGCTCCTTAGTAATCTTGGAACAGTGTCCAGTAAGGAGGTATCTCTTAGGCAGTATTTATAGTGAAGGATGGAAAAATAAAAAGCTGTCCCAATGATATCATCTTTTAAAGTTGATAGTTTTCTTCACAAGTATTAAAAGGTAGCATCAGCTTTATTTTTATTTAGGGGAGAAGCAACTATAAAAAGAGACAACCAACTCATTAAGCACATAAAAAACACATTTTAAGGCTTTTACAGTGTTTTACAAAAAGGATTTGAATGTCACAACCACCCTTATGGTTATCCCCACTGATATCAGTATTTCCATTTTCCAGATGAAGGAACATAAGGGTCAGCTAGAAAGGTCAAGCATTTAATAAAAACTTACCATGTGCCAGCATTGTGCTAAGTGTTGAAGATTCAACTATAGGGAAACAAGATTCATTCTGTCTCCGAAATTGCCTTTCCCTTCTAATAGGGGAATACAAATCTTTAAGGAGAAACAGATGATGAAATTGGGGAGAATAAGTTGAGCTGGAGGAAGTACACATGACTGGGCACTCTCTTGAAATGGAAATCCAGGCTAGGGAACCACCCTATTAGGGTGAACATTTGGAGAACAGTCTCCAGAGCAGGCAACTCTAGGGACATTAGGCTGCTGGTAAGGACTTGGAACAGTCCACAGAGTCATTTAAGTTAGGAGATGCCTGTACCCCCGCATACCAATTTTGAAGTGTTCCCTGTTTCTTTTGCCTTTAATCTCAAGGAACTCTTCATGCCTGCCATTTTGGGGGTCCAGGCAATAGAGAGATGCATGCTGTGGAATGGGATTTTCCACATGTCGTGAGCCAGCAATAGCAGATCTTGGGAATTGCTCTCTGAACACAAGGACCCATCCTGTATCTTCAATGAATGAGGTAGTGCCAGTGCTGAAAACTAAACATGGATGTGAGTCAGGTCCAGAGACAAGATAATAATATTAGATACCAGTACACAGAAGCAAGATGGATTTGGTAGCCCGGATCTGGAAGCCTTTGTGAAATCCTGTTTCATTAACAAAATTGAGAATATGACAGCTTTTCATTCCCTTTCTTTCTCCCCTGATTTTTCTTGGTCAAATCTGGAGTTAAGGCTGGGCTTACATGTATACGTGTGTGTATGTATATAGATAGATAGATAGATGTGTGTGTGTGTGTGTGTGTGTGTGTGTATACACACACACACATACAAATATACGTCCCTCTTCTCTTATTTCAGTGGGAGCAAGTTAAGTATGTGTTCCAGGCAAAAGCTCTTGGCCTCTTTCTTTACCATTTTTTTCTATACACAATAGATTTTGTGGTGTTTTAGCAAATTGAGTGACTGCGCTCTGCAAACATGGGGCAGCTAGGTAGTTTATCTTCCTCAGTTAAAATTCAGCCTCAGACACTTACTAGCTGTGTGACTCTGAGCAAGTCATGTCAATATGTGCCTCAGTTTCTTCATCTGTAAAAAGACCTGGCAAAACACTCCAATATCTTTGCCAAGAAAGCCCCAAATGGGGTCATGAAGAGTTGAACAGAACTGAATAAACTTCTGTGAACGTCTGTGTGTTGTCCTGAATGAAATAAAGTCCAGATATGGGGTGGGATAGTACCATAGATTTTAAAATCATGAGCCATATTTCATCATGCCAGATCTACATTCAGAACTACCCAAAGTGGGTTTTTAATAGAGAGGCAACTCGGTGGTTCCTGGAGTTAGGAAAACCCATGCAAATGACAATCTCTGCCTCAGTTTCCATTCCTGTAAAATCTTGATATTAGTACCTACCTTCCAGGATTTTTGTGAAGATAAAATGAAGTCATATTTGTAAGCTCTTCACAAATCTTAAAGGAATTTATTAATGTTAGTTATCATCATTGTTATTAATGACTGCCGGATGGCCATATAATGATGCCTTGGTGATATGGGTATTCTGCGTGGCTGGTGGCTCGATAGATTGTGGCCCCACCTAGTGGTCAATTAAAATATCTCCACCCTTTGCTGAGTAATTGATGTAGTGAAACTATCTTTCTCTGTAGGTTTAAGAAAGACAGCGCACAAGCTTGCGTGAACCTCTGCTACTGTTACCACAATGCTTTATGTTTTCTTTCCTCGCAGTCGGGGGTAAGTGACTTGCCGGTGCACAGATAGTAAGTATCTGAGTCTATATTTGAACTCGGGTCCTCTTGATAGTTCTGGTCCTGCCACAAGTGCGCTTAAGAATGAGGGAAATCTAACCAGTGCTCGTGCTGCCAAGTAAGAATCGAAAACAAGATTTGAACGCTAGTCTACCCGATTTCTGCTCTAAATATCAACCAGCCATCCCAAACTGCCTTTCTGATGAGAAAACGAAGTGACTTCCTGATTGACTAATGTGAAACAGAACCAGAATTTGAACCGTTTCCTTTGTTCTAAGTGTACCATTTTGGTTAACTGCTGTGAACCCAAGACTTTCAGCAATTAAAAAAAAAAAAAAAAGTGTGTGTGCGTGTGTGACTTAAGTTTCATCAGATCTATGCATTTCTCTCAGCTTTCTGTTTCATTTCCTTAAAATAAAACAGCATGGAGGGTACCTCTGCCATCCGAGTTTATCTTATTATTGTAATGAAGAGGACTGGGGAAGACCATCATGGGAGAGATTTGATATTTACTGAGAAGAGATCAGCAAAGGAAAGCAGTAGATACAGTATGATCAGATTTCTCCTCCACACTCAGATGCTGTGGGTCATTAAAAACTTATCCAGAATGGAGTTTAAAGAGCTATTATTCTACTTGAGCTGGTTAGGAGACCAGAGATCAGATTTATCACTTAAAAAATAGTAACATGAATCTTTTAGATTTAGAAAAATATTCAATGAGGTTCAGTAGATGATGGAGTGAATAGAGCATCAACCCTGGAGTCAGGAAGACTGAGTTCAAATCCAGTCTCAAACACTTACTAGTTGTGTGATTCTGGAGCAAATCATTTCAGTCCCAACCTCCCTCCCTCCCTCCTTCTCTCTCTCTCTCTCTCTCTCTCTCTCTCTCTCTCTCTCTCTCTCTCTCTCTCTCTCTCTCTCTCTCTCTCTCTCTCTCTCTCCCTCTCTCTCTCCCTCCCTCCTTCTCTCTCTCTCTCTCTCTCTCTCTCTCTCCCTCTCTCCCTCTCTCTCTCTCTCTCTCTCTCTCTCTCTCTCTCTCTCTGTCTCCCTCTCTCTATCACTGTGTCTCCCTCTCTCTATCTCTGTCTCTCTGTCTCTGTCTCTGTCTCTCTCTCTGTGTGTCTCTCTGTCTCTCTCTCTTTCTCTCTCTCTCTCTTTCTCTCTCTCTCTCACACACACACACACAGCTATTCAATAAATTCAAGACCCTGCCTCCAGATGACTGCCCCAACCTACCATAAGAACATCTGTGAAGGTAACTATTGTTCTTACACTGAAGTGATGTTGGGATCATGGCTTCAGAGCTAAGGGACTTTCAAACTCCACACCCTATTTTACAGGTAAAGAATGAAGGCCCAAAATGTTTAAATGACATGCCCAGTTAGCTACTGAGCACAGCTTTTCTCGAGTACAAATCCAGTATTATATCTACTGTACCACCATGGATCCTAAACAATCTGATTCCCTATCCATACATTGTTAAGAATTATTCCTGGACGCTATGGACTTGACCTTTCTTCTTGTTGCTCATGAAACTTTGTTCAGACTTCCGGCCAAGATAGCGGCGTGGAGGCAGACAGCTGCTTGAGCTCCTCGTTTTCTCTCAGAACTTACTTCATGACAAGCCTCAGACTTAATGCTTGACACAGAAAGAAATCCACAAATTATCACCAAGAGAAGACATCCTTGAAAGTCACCATAAAAGGTCTGTGTTTGCTCGGGGGGAGGGTCAATCAGACTGGGCGCAGACTGAGGGCAGGCAGCCAGAGCAAGACAGGCAGCTCACACAGCTCAGACCGGAGGGGGAGGGGTGTGATCTCTGCCGTTTCTGTGAAAGGGCTTTTGCCCCAGTGTGGATGCTCCGTCTTGGCAGCAAGCCAGGAGCGGTGGAGAGGGTGTAAACACCGGAGGTGAAGATTAAAACCCCAGAAAGCCAGCGTCTCTCGGAGCTCGGCCACCCCCAACCCCCACCTGGACTGACTCGGTGCGTTCTTGGAGCCTCAGAGCGCAGACTCAGTACAGTCATTGCTGTTCTGTTAGTGGCTCTCTGCTGCCCTACCCCCAGTCTGTAGAGGAAGCCCATTAATACCATCCAGCCCCATCCCCCACAAAACAGACCAATTGTTTCTCTTGTCAGTTTGTTTTCTTTGATTCCTACTCTGACAAAATGAACAAAAAATTCAAAAGGGCTCTAACCATTGACAGCTTCTGTATGGAGAGGGAGCAGACTTCAAATGCTGAGGAGACTAGGAACAGACTGTCCCCAGATGTATCCCCTGGGAGGGATATAAGCTGCTCCTCAATACAAAAGAACCTCATAGAGGACATCAAAAAGGCTCTCACAAGAGAGCTGGAAGAGAAATGGGAAAAGGAAAGGGAAGCTTGGCAAGAGAGCCTGGAGAAGTCATCCCATGCATTCAAAGACAGAGTGGATAAAGAAATCAAATCATTGAGAAACAAGATTAGTGAGCTGGAAAAGGTAAACAACTCCAAGGGAAACAGGATTAGTGAGCTGGAAAAAGAAATCAGCTCTCTAAAAAATAAAATGATAAAATGGAAAAAAATTCCATAGATAAAAACTCAATTGGACAATTACAAAGAGATATAAAAAAAGTGAGTGAAGAAAATACATCATTGAAAATTAGACTGGAACAAGTAGAAATGAATGACTCAAGGAGAAACCAAGAGGTAGTCAAGCAAAACCAGAGAAATGAAACAATTGAAAAGAATGTCAAGTACCTTACCAGAAAGACAACAGACCTGGAAAACAGATCCAGGAGAGACAATTTGAGAATAATCGGACTCCCTAAAAAATGGGAGGAAAAAAAGAGCTTGGACACCATTTTCGAGGAAATTATCAAAGAGAACTGCCCAGACATTCTGGTAAAATAGACATTGAAAAAATTCATCGATCACCTACTGAAAGGGACCCTAAAATCAAAACGCCAAGAAATATAGTGGCCAAGTTCAAGAACCATCAGACAAAGGAAAAGATATCGGAAGCTGCTAGAAAAAAACAATTCAGATATGGAGAATTCCATCTATTTTTGAAGAAAAAACCAGACCTACATAACAGGTTTGATCTTCAAATACAGAACTCAAGAGATTTCTAAAAAGGTAAAAAGAAATCTTGAGAACTATACTTCTGTCAAAAAAATATGTAAAGAACATATGTACAATTTGTCTTAGAAACTAGAGGTGGAAAGGAGATTATATCATAAAAAAGTGTAAAGTGGTGGTACTACATCTCATGAAGAGGCAAAAGTAACCTATTATATCTGAGAGAAAGAAAGGAGGGAGATGAACATAGCGTGTATCAATAGACATATTCGATTTATGGTGAAACTTCTTCCACTTCATTGAAAAGTGAAAGGGAAGGAATAAGCTAAGGGGAAGGGAATACAGTAATTTTGAGGAAAAGGGGTAAAATAAGGGGAGGATCTTTAAGGTGGGGGAGGGATCCTAAAAAGGGAGGGCTGTGAAAAGCAAGTGGTGTTCACCAGTTTAATACTGGATAGGAGGGTAAAAGGGAAGGAAAGGGGAAAAGCATAAGCAGGGGTTAATAGGATGGCAAGCAATATAGAATTAGTCCTTCTAACCATAAATGTGAATGGGGCAAACTGCCTCATAAAGAGGAAGCAGTTAGCAGACTGGATTAAAAGTCAGAATCCTACTATATGTTGTTTACAGGAAACACACCTGAAACAGGGTGAGACATTCAAACTAAAAGTAAAAGGGTGGAGCAGAATCTATTATGCTTCAGGCAAAACCAAAAAAGCAGGAGTAGCCATCCTCATCTCAGATCAAGCAAAAACAAAAATTGATCTAATTAAAAGAGATAAGGAAGGGCATTATATCCTGCTAAAGGGCAGCATCAATAATGAAGCAGTATCAATATTAAACATATATGCACCAAGTGGTGCAGCATCTAAATTCTTAAAAGAGAAATTAAGAGAACTGCAAGAGGAAATAGATAGCAAAACTATAATAGCGGGAGATCTCAACCTTGCACTCTCAGAATTAGATAAATCAAACCACAAAATAAATAAGAAAGAAGTCAAAGAGGTAAATAGAATACTAGAAAAGTTTGATATGATAGATCTTTGGCGAAAGCTAAATGGAGACAGAAAGGAATATACTTTCTTCTCAGCAGTTCATGGAACCTATACAAAAATTGATCATATACTAGGGCATAAAAACCTCAAAATCAAATGCAGTAAGGCAGAAATAGTAAATGCATCCTTTTCAGACCATAATGCAATCAAAATAACATTTAATAAAAAGCCAGGGGAAAATAGACCAAAAAATAATTGGAAACTAAATAATCTTATACTAAAGAATGATTGGGTAAAACAGCAAATCATAGACATAATAACTTCACCCAAGAAAATGACAATAATGAGACATCATACCAAAATGTGTGGGATACAGCCAAAGCAGTAATAAGGGGAAGTTTTATATCTCTACAGGCTTACTTGCATAAAATAGAGAAAGAGAGGGCCAACGAATTGGGCTTACAACTAAAATTGCTAGAAAAGGAACAAATTAAAAACCCCCAGACAAACACAAAACTTGAAATTCAAAAAATAAAAGGTGAGATTAATAAAATTGAAAGTAAAAAAACTATTGAATTAATTAATAAAACTAAGAGTTGGTTTTATGAAAAAAACCAACAAAATAGACAAACCCTTAGTAAACCTGATTAAAAAAAGGAAAGAGAAAAAGCAAATTGTTAGTCTTGAAAATGAAAAGGGTGAACTCACCACTAATGAAGAGGAAATTAGAACAATAGTTAGGAGCTACTTTGCTCAACTTTATGCCGATAAATTCGATAACTTAAATGAAATGGAAGAATACCTTCAAAAATATAGCTTGCCCAGATTAACAGAGGAAGAAGTAAGTAGTCTAAATAGTCCCATCTCAGAAAAAGAAATAGACCAAGCTATTAACCAACTTCCTAAGAAAAAGTCCCCAGGACCAGATGGATTTACAGGTGAATTCTACCAAACATTTAAAGAACAACTAACTCCAATGCTATGTAAACTATTTGAAAAAATAGGGATTGAAGGAGTCCTACCAAATTCCTTCTATGACACAGACATGGTACTGATACCTAAACCAGGTAGATCGAAAACTGAGAAAGAAAACTATAGACCAATTTCCTTAATGAATATTGATGCTAAAATCTTAAATAAGATATTAGCAAATAGACTTCAGAAAATCATCCCCAGGATGATACACTATGACCAAGTGGGATTTATACCAGGAATGCAGGGCTGGTTTAATATTAGGAAAACTATTAGTATAATTGACCATATTAATAATCAAATTAATAAAAACCATATGATCATCTCAATAGATGCAGAAAAAGCATTTGATAAAATCCAACATCCATTCCTACTAAAAACGCTTGAGAGTATAGGAATAAATGGACTATTCCTTAAAATAATAAGGAGCATATATTTAAAACCTTCAGTAAACATCATATGTAATGGTGATAAACTAGAACTTTTCCCTGTAAGATCAGGAGTGAAACAAGGTTGCCCACTATCACCATTACTATTCAATATAGTACTAGAAACTCTAGCCTCGGCAATAAGAGCCGAAAAAGAGATCCAAGGAATTAGAGTAGGAAATGAAGAAATAAAATTGTCACTTTTCGCAGATGACATGATGGTATACTTAGAGAACCCCAAAGACTCTGCTAAAAAGCTATTAGAAATAATTCAGAATTTTAGCAAAGTCGCAGGATACAAAATAAATCCACATAAATCCTCAGGATTTTTATACATTACCAACACAATCCAACAGCAAGAGATACAAAGAGAAATTCCATTCAAAATAACAGTCGATAGTATAAAATATTTGGGAATATATCTACCAAAGGAGAGTCAGGAATTATATGAGCAAAATTACAAAACACTTGCCACAAAAATAAAGTCAGATTTAAATAATTGGAAAGACATTGAGTGCTCTTGGATAGGCCGAGCAAATATAATAAAAATGACAATACTCCCCAAACTAATCTATTTATTTAGTGCTATACCAATCAGACTCCCAAGAAACTATTTTAATGACCTAGAAAAAATAACAACAAAATTCATATGGAAGAATAAAAGGTTGAGAATTGCAAGGGAACTAATGAAAAAAAAGTCAGAGGAAGGTGGTCTAAGTGTACCTGATTTAAAGCTATATTATAAAGCAACAGTCACCAAAACCGTTTGGTATTGGCTAAGAAATAGACTAGTTGATCAGTGGCATAGGTTAGGTTCACAGGACAAGATAGTGAATAAAAATAGCAATCTAATCTTTGACAAACCCAAAGATCCCAAATTTTGGGATAAGAATTCATTATTTGACAAAAACTGCTGGGAAAACTGGAAATTAGTATGGCAGAAACTAGGCATGGACCCACATTTAACACCACATACTAAGATTAGATCAAAATGGGTCCAAGATTTAGGCATAAAGAACGAAATCATAAATAAATTGGAGGAACATGGGATGGTTTACCTCTCAGACTTGTGGAGGAGGAAGGAGTTTGTGTCCAAGGGAGAACTAGAGACCATTATTGATCACAAAATAGAACATTTTGATTACACCAAATTAAAAAGTTTCTGCACAAACAAAACTAATGCAAACAAGATTAGAAGGGAAGTAACATTGGGAAAACATTTTTACAGTTAAAGGTTCTGATAAAGGCCTCATCTCCAAAATATACAGAGAATTGACTTTAATTTATAAGAAATCAAGCCATTCTCCAATTGATAAATGGTCAAAGGATATGAACAGACAATTTTCAGATGATGAAATTAAAACTATTTCCACTCATATGAAAGAGTGTTCCAAATCACTATTGATCAGAGAAATGCAAATTAAGACAACTCTGAGGTATCATTACACACCTGTCAGATTGGCTAAGATGACAGGAACAAATAACGATGAATGTTGGAGGGGCTGTGGGAAAACTGGGACACTGATGCATTGTTGGTGGAGTTGTGAAAGAATCCAACCATTCTGGAGAGCAATCTGGAATTATGCCCCAAAAATGTGCATACCCTTTGACCCAGCCATACTACTACTGTGCTTATACCCCAAGGAACTACTAAAGAAGGGAAAGGGACCTGTATGTGCCAAAATGTTTGTGGCAGCCCTTTTCATAGTGGCTAGAAGCTGGAAGATGAATGGATGTCCATCAATTGGAGAATGGTTGGGTAAACTATGGTATATGAATGTTATGGAATATTATTGTTCTATAAGAAATGATCAACAGGAGAAATACAGAGAGGCTTGGAGAGACTTACATCAACTGATGCTGAGTGAAATGAGCAGAACTAGAGGATCACTATACACTTCAACAATGATACTGTACGAGGATGTATGCTGATGGAAGTGGATTTCTTCAACATAGAGAAGAGCTAATCCAATTCCAATTGATTAATGATGGACAGAACCAGCTACATCCAGAAAAAGGAACACTGGGAAATGAATGTAAACTGTTATTTTTACCTTCTGAA
The DNA here is from genome assembly GCF_048593235.1 of Sminthopsis crassicaudata. Lineage (NCBI taxonomy): Eukaryota > Metazoa > Chordata > Mammalia > Dasyuromorphia > Dasyuridae > Sminthopsis > Sminthopsis crassicaudata. The sequence goes on from NC_133622.1 coordinate 195,599,310, forward strand.
TCCAATTCTTCCTGTGCAACAAAAAATTCGGTCCTACACACATATATTGTATCTAGAATATACTGTAATATGTTTAACATATATAAGACTGCTTGCCATCTGGGGGAGGGGGTTGGGGGAAGAAGGGAAAAAATCTGAATAGAAGTAAGTGCAAGGGATAATGTTGTAAAACATTACCCATGCATATGTACTGTCAAAAAATGTTATAATTATAAAATAAAATAAAAATTAAAAAAAAAAGAAACTTTGTTCAGTGATCCCAGTTCTTCTGTCTTTTTCTCACCTCTGTATGGTTTGGCTGGGTCTTCTCTCTTTGCAAACTCTTGATTACAGAGACTATTTGTTTAAGTAAGAATAAGGCTGAATATATCATATCTCAAGCAAGGCTGGTACTTGACAAAGAAATAGTCTAAAACTGCCTTCATAATGTAGTGATTTTCTTAAAAATTCAGGGAAGAGTACAGAAGGAATGCCAGACACAAGCAGAGAAGTTGAGTAGCTTTGAAAGTTATGTTGAATTTATTATTCATATTGTATTTAATATGTTCACATTATATTTTAAAGAAAAGTAATTTGTGCATAATAGAGATTTACAATTCTAAGTACGTTCTTTTTCTGTTCTAGTTTGGAGGTGGGGAGAGCTGGCTATTTGCCTTGTTAAGCCCATTAAACATCATTTTATTAAATTCAGTTCAGTACTGCAGCCTGGCTTTTAAACATCTTGCCTCTGCCATCCATTGTATTGGTTATCCTTGCCAACTTTGTGTCATCTGCAAATTTGATAAGCATGCCATCTGTGCCAGGTCCTGATAAAAATGTTAAATCAGCACAGAGTCAAACATAGATCCCTGGGTTATGCCATATGAGAATTTCATTTTAGCTGAAACAGATTCATTAACAATTACTTTGAGTCGTCAATCAGCTCAAAATCCACATGACTATCATCGTCTAATCCTGGGCTTCTTAACCTTTTCCTACTTGTAACCCCTTTTTGCCCAAGAAATTTTTATGTGACTGCAGGTATATAAAAAAGGCATACAAATTAAATGTTTACTGCTAATAAATCAAAATTTTGCACTTGTTCCATTCAGTAGTTCCATATTGGGTCAAGATCTGCAGTTTAAGAAATTTTGGTCTAATCTACACATCTTTCTTTTTTCCACTAGAATAGCTGTTTTGAGGTGGGACTTGAAGCAGCTCTCAAGTTACATTATAGAAAGCTTTTTTTTTTTTTTAAAGCTTTTTATTTTCAAAACATATGCATGGATGATTTTTCATCACTGACCCTTGCAAAAACCTTGTGTTTCAAAATTTCCCCTCCTTCCTCCCACCCCCTTCCCTAGATGGCAGGTAATCCAATCAATACATGTTAAATATGTTAAAATATATGTTAAATCCAATATGTGTATCTATATTTATACAATTATTTTACTGCACAAGAAAAATCAGATCAAGAAGAAAAAAAAATGAATACATTGGACTTACTTTGCTCTCATATAATGACATGGTCAGCACTTGGTGACTCTGATCTTTGGATTCACGACTAAGGAGAAACTTTTACTAGAAGAAATAAAAAACAAACTTCTCTTTTTGATTGGGTATAAACTCAGATTAACAAACCCAGGCTGGTGTTATGGTTTTGTAGCACTATCCCAATTCCCACTCACAGAGGAAGTTGGAGTCCCCATGCATGGCTACTATATTCTTTCAGGACTTATAGGAATTACCTGAGTGGTTGGGGAGGTATGTTTTTTAGTACTCTAGATTGTAAGCCTCCATTCGTGGCCTTCCCACCATGATTTTCTAATAAGATCAATTAGTCAACCAGACTTAAGAAATAGTATACTAAGAATAATCAGTACAAAATATTTCCCTCCTGGAAGTTGGTAAGATATTCTCCCACCAACCAGTACATATAGAAGGAAATGACCCCAACCTTAGAGGCACAGATAGTAAAGGAAAAACTCATAGCTTATAGGAATCCTTTTACCAAAATGTCTTCCAATATTCTTCTTAGTAGGCTTCTTATAGACCATTAAATCTCCCAATTCCAAGCCAATTTTGGGATCCCAGTGCCATCGATGTTGTCTCTGATATAATGTTAATATAACTATAAGAAGAGGAGGAAATACAAACTCTTCCTCTGACCAAGGTTGTTGAGGTTGTTGGTGATGATGACCAATAGATGTTAAGATTGAAGTTGAAGAGCTCTCCTTTCTTACAGGCAATTCCTTTTCTGGCATGGCTCTCACTTTTTCATTCCAGACATTCAAATCTTACATTCCATCTAGTTTAAAGGTTCTTCTATAGGCTCTAGAGAGTATGAACAAGTCTCTTAATCAATCTGAACCAACTTTCTGTTACATCTGGTTAAAATATTGATTTCATTGGTTTAAGGAGGTTGCCAAATCTTGATCACACTTATTTCTGTTGATTGATTTAGTCAATAGTCTCACCTGACAAAAAATAATTATTTTGAAGGAAGTAATCCATGGAGCTCCATCCTAAAAGTTAATATCAACTGGTCAAAGAACCGCTAAGATTTTGAAGGAGTAAAGTTTACAAGACTGGATTTGATAGAGAAGTATATTTGCAAGTGACTATCACAAAGTGATACTTAAAGAAGAGTTTGAAAAACAAAAATGGAAATGCTTACTCCACAAATTAGGGAAGACAAAAGCTTTAGAAAATTATAGTTCCTGACATAAAAAAAAAAAAAAAACTACTGTTGTGTTTAATTTTTTTCAAAAAACAGTTAAATGAGCAAATTGCACACAGCTGCTTTCTAAGCAGCTTCTATTAGGAAGCAAACTGTAGGTTACTGAATGCTCTAAGAAGAAGAGAAAAGGGAGAAGTTTTGGGCTGTATTGTAGGCTACATTTGCTGTTCCTTTCCTGGAAGGCTGACATTCACTTCCTGCCTCAAATCAGGTTGTAAGTACTGGGTCATCAGAAGAATGATTGTACTTGCTCCTTGAGAGCAAGCACCAAGGTTTATTAATCACCATATCGCCTTCATTTGGAAGTAAAGAAACTTGCACATGGTAAGTACGTAATAAATGTTTATTGAATTCACATTCAACAATAAAGCTCAAAAGAATATGAAAGGTCATATCATTAAAAAAAAATTAGGAGAGGACATCAAATGCTTTTCACAACTCTGGGTAAGGAAAGAATTCTTAACCAAACAAGGGATAGGGAAGATCATAATATAAAACAGACGATTTTGGTGACATAAAATTATAAAGTTTTTACTCATGTAAAATTAGTAAAGGCAGAGCTAGAAGAAAAATAGGATTGGAAAAATATTTGCATCAAATAGCTTCAAAAAAAGCCTGATATTAAAGACATAGGAAAGTGAGAAATATACAAAATATACAAAAGTCAAACCCATTTCTGTTTAGATAAGTGGATAGAGGATCTGAAAAGTTTTCAAAGGAAGAATTGCAAATGACTACCTAAAATCACATTCAAAATCCCTAATTATAAAGTAATTGCCAATTAAGAGATCTCTGAGCTTTCAGTTTATATCACACATGTTGGCAAAGATGACAGAAGATTTCATTCTCTGTCAACATATTGTTCAATTAAATTGAATGTTGGAAGTTTTTGTGACTGACACACCAATGTACTCTTGGTGGAGCTGTTTATCTTTTTGGATTTAAATTTCTAATTACATAAGAAATGTGACAATCTATCCATATCCTTTGACCCAGAGATCCCAGTACTAGTAATATGCCCCTAGGAAGTTGAACTCTGAGTAACTGTAAAATCAGTGAAGATTTAAGAAAACAGATAATGAAACATTCTTTTTTTCTTTATGGTCATACAGAGATTTGGGGAACTAACATTGCATATATTATCAGATTTTTTTCCTGAATTATTTTTCTCTGTTATAAAGAAGGATTTTATCTGAAGGGGAGAAATGGAAAATTATTATGACATAAAGACAAAGGCTTGTCTGGATAATTGGGTGAAATTCAGTTATGGTTATTCAAATGTTCATTATCGAACATGAAATTTTAAAAGGTTACATGTGATAATTCAGTCAAAATGATCTACTTACCAAATGGCATCCAATCTTATAATGTTAATGGCAGAGAAATTATTAAGTAAGTAGAGGCTTACATGATTAATCAATGAATTGAGCACTAAGAAATAAAAAGTTAAAAATCTAAAACTAAAAAGCCTAATACAGTGAAACATTGCATGGTGTTTACCTTTGTGTCATCTATGGAACATCTACTAAGTAAACTAATAGTGTAAACAAAATTCAGGAGGAATGTAAATATTAAGAAAGAGTGTTTTAGAGCAATTAGCACAGTAGGTAGAGCATTCTTAGCCATTTGTCCCCAACCTGCTTCCTGTCTTACTCTCACAGTCATCTTGCATTTATTAAAGGTGCCTACTATATGCTAGGCACTGTTGGGGATACAAAGAAATTTTATAATAAGATATTGTAAAGATCCCATAAGAGAAAAAGATTCAGACTTCCCTTGTATGAAGGAAGGGTCAAACAATTTTATACAGATTTTCCAGATCATGGGGGTACCACTCCCCAACTCCCATGATGTGGAAGGGATAACAGTATATTTGTAATTATTGAATTTAATTGAGTTGAAGTAAATATTCTTTTGTTAATAATTGAGTGAATTCAGAGAACCTCTTACACTTAGGAATACCACTGGTGAGGGATAGAACCATTAGCTGGAGAGCCTATACATCCTGAACTTTCCTTCTTTAGGGTACCCTGAAGGAAGTCCAAATCTAATCTAGTTGACTTTTCCTGCAGTGAGATCCATGGTAATCAGTAGCTTTTTTCTTTTATGTTTTAATATTTCCCCCCACTTACATATAGAACAGTTTTTTAATATTTGTTTTAAAAATTGAGTTCCCACAAGGAAATACTAAAGAAGGGAAAGGGACCTGTATGTGCCGAAATGTTTGTGGCAGCCCTTTTTGTAGTGGCTAGAAACTGGTAAATGAACGGATGCCCATCAATTAGAGAATGGTTGGGTAAATTATGGTATATGAATGTTATGGAATATTATTGTTCTGTAAGAAGTGACCAGCAGGATGAATACAGAGAGGTTTGGAGAGACTTACATCAACTGATGCTGAGTGAAACGAAGCAGAACCAGGAGATCATTATACACTTCAACAATGATACTGTAGGAGGATGTATTCTGATGGAAGTGGATATCTTCAACATAGAAGAGCTAATCTTCAACATAGAAGAGCTAATCCAATTCCAATTGAACAATGATGGACAGAATCAGCTACACCCAGAAAAGGTACACTGGGAAATGAGTGTAAACTGTGAGCATTTTTTGTTTTTCTCCCCAGATTATTTTTACCTTTGGAATCCAATTCTTCCTTTGCAACAACAACAACAACAACAAAATTCGGTTCTGCACATATATATTGTACTAAGATATTTGAGCAGGGATCATTGCTTAGGGTTAGCTAGGTAGAGCAGTGGCTAAGACTGCTCAGCTTGGAGTCAGGAATACCTGAGTTCAAATCCATCCTTACATATTTATTAGCTATGTGACCTTGGATCCACCACTTAGCCCTTGTTTAAGATATTTAATATATATGGGAATGCCTGCCATCTAGGGGAGGGGGTGGAGGGAAGGAGAGGAAAAATTGGGAACAGAAGGGAGTACAAGGGATAATGTTGTAAAAAAAAATTACCTATGCATATGTACTGTCAAAAAAAAGTTATAATTATAAAATTAGTAAAAAAAAAAAATTGAGTTCCAGATTCTCCCTCCTCCTACACCCCCATTGAGACAGGCCCATATGAAGTTGTACAAAACATTTCCATTAAAGTCATGTTTCAAAAGAACTCCCTCAAGAAAAAAAAAGAAAGTTAAAAAAAGTATGCTTCAGTCTGCATTCGAAGACAGCCAGTTTTTTTGTTTTGTTTTTCTGGGTATGGATAGCATTTTTCGTCATAAGTCCTTAAGAGTAGTCTTGAATCATTTTATTGTTGAGAAAAGCTAAGTCATTCACAGCTTATCATCCCACAACTTTGCTATTACTATGTACAGAGTACATTTCACTTTGGTTGAGCTCATGGAAGATTTTTCAAGTTTCTCTGATAGCATCTTGCTCATCATTTCTTATAGAACAATAATATTCCTTTGTAATCATATACCACAACTTATTCAGCCATGCTCCAATTGATAGGCATCCCCTCATTTTCCAATTCTTTGCCCTAAAAAAGAGCTATTATAAACATTTTTATACATTTATCTTCTTTTCCTTTTTTAAAAATCTCTTTTAGGATTCATGCCTAATAGTGGTATTGTTAGGTCAATCAATTGGGGAATGGCCTTTTTTTTTTTTTAAATAAATTTGATTAGATTCCATATACATATGAGAAATGGGGCCTTCCTTGGAGAAACTTGATTCAAAATTCTTTTCATTATTATTATTAATAACTCTGTAGCTCCCTGTTTTTTTCTTTCATTCTTTTTACTCTTTTTTCCTTCTGACCAGCCTCTACCCCAATGTGTCTTCTCTTCTATCACCCTCCCTCCTGTCATATCTTTTTTCCCCTCCTACTTTCCTGCAAAGTGAAATAGATTTCTTTATATCATGGTCAGTATTTTACAAAAGTAAAATTAAACGTTGCATTGAAGTGAATAGGGATCCTGGAAGTTTCCACTATTTGAAGCAGATAGAAGGAAAAGTGAGGTCCAGGGTATGAAGCTAGAGGTCCTTTAGGAGAGGGCATTGTTATTGGTATTGGGTATAGAATTATAGGATTTTAGAGTTGGGAAGAGCATCTAGTCCAAAGTCCTCACTTTATACATGGAGCTCCTGAACCTATCTCCCCACATCCCTCCAGAAAGTGCCTCTGAGTTACCCAGAATTCAAGGTACTTTGTGGATCTGTATTCACTGAAAAATATAGTTTGAGTCTCCACTAATGTATTTACTATTACCAGATAATCAGAGAATACAATTGGTTAAAAGTAGAGGCATTTAGTGAAATACTATGAATAAAAATTTCTGGGACATGTTTTCATAAATTCCCATAGCATCAAAGGGGACTTTTGTGAAGAGGCAAATATGCAGAGTACACACATAGCCAGGATGCAAGCATGGAGAGACATATAAGGACACAGGGACAGAGGATCAGCTCATGCCTCTGATGCTGTCCCATTGTTTCCTCTGGTGATGACCTTGTTCTGCTTCCACTGGGTCTATTGCACTGGGTCAGCACCAGAGTGATCTGGTGTGATGTGCAGTACATTTCAGACACTGAGTCTTTTCTGGACATGAGGGACAGACTGTAGTCTGCTGAACATCAGTCCTTGGTATCTTGAGTGATCTCTGGTTGATTGTGCTAAGTTAGTCCTGTGGTCACTCCAGATCACCAACAGGAGAGTGATTTCAAACAGAGCAAGACTGAAGTTTCTATCTGCTTCAAATGTCTAGATTCTGGCCTAGAATGAGCTCCTTTAGCTATGGTTCTGACTTTTCCAGTTGAGAGGAAGAGGGGCTTCTATCATCTCTCTTCAAATTTAGAATCCGGAGACTTAATCTGTAATTCTTTCAGAAAGACAAGTGTCCTGACACCCTAAGATATTTGAGCAGGGATCATTGCTTAGGGTTAGCTAGGTAGAGCAGTGGCTAAGACTGCTCAGCTTGGAGTCAGGAATACCTGAGTTCAAATCCATCCTTACATATTTATTAGCTATGTGACCTTGGATCCACCACTTAGCCCTTGTTTACTTCAGTTTCCTCAACGGTAAAATTGAGATAGTAATGGTACCTACTCATAAAGTTGTGAGGATCAAATGAAATGATAAATGTAAAATTTATTATTATTATTAGCACATAGTACTTAATAAATGCTTATTCTCTTTTCTTATTCCCAGGTAAAAGAATCTTAATTGCTTGACTTTTTTTTCTCCATATGGTTCTGAGTCTTGACTGTAAAAGGAATCTCAAAATGAGATTCATTAAGGCAGGGGCCAAGCTTTTTGCAATACAGGATTTCAGTTAAATACAGCAGAAGTTTTAATTCTGTATATACATACAGACACACATGTATATGTACACATAGGCATTTTAACTTTTCACTTGTTTATCCAGGACATTTTCTCTATTAGAAGCTGCTCTCTCACTTAGGGTGAGAAACTCCTTGCAACTCTAATGTTTGATGAATTGTACCCAGGAAGCACAAGCTTAGAGGGGGTTTCATTTTAACAAACTATCAAGAAATCTCTGGCTCCGAGGCTCCCCACAATCCCGGTTTTTCTCAACTCCAATCTTTTAGATTCTATAATCAAATGAACAGAGGAGGGGTGTGATTGAAGGAAGGGAAACACTAAAATCCACTGGGGCTGCTTCAGGAATTACTGTGTACCTTTTACTTTTTAATTTACATATTTATTACATATACCTACAAGTCCTCAGACCTTTTCCCTAGGATTTGAACTCCAACCTACACAGATGAGTAGACTCCAGCCCAGAGAGACAAAATGAACTGGACTAAGATTGGGCTTAATTCAAAGTTCCAAAGTTCTTCTGATTCCAAGTTTACAAGTGTTGCTACTATACCATTTTGGCTTTTGAAAGAAGTGGGTGGTATCTGGAGTAAAGATAACAAGCTTTGGTATAGGAAAAGGGAGTAGGATTCAGATGCATGAGTGGGTTGATTCAAAGACTTTCAAAAGCAGCTGTTTCAGAAGCAAAATGGTTGCATATGTTGCTTACACAAACAGAATTATTGTTTAAATCAATTCAGGCAGTGGGAGTAAAAACTATATTTTTGTTCTAAGTGGGATTTTTGGTTTCATTTACTGAGGGATACACTCATTTAACAAGTATTTAATGAACATTTGGTCTTTGTGGGATCTTTTAGACACTAACAAAAATACAAAGATTAACAATTTTTTCCTATGCTTTATACAAACACTAGGGTCAATACTGGTCAATCTAATCCTTTTTTTTTTTTTTTTTTTTTTTTTTTTTTTTTTTTTAATAAGAAGAGGGTGGATAGATAGACTAGTAGATAGACAGTGCACTTATTAAGTGCTTTCTATGAGCTGGGTAAAGTATCAATTACTGGGAGTACAAATACAAACAAAAAAGAAAGTCTATCCTTGCCCTGAAAGAGTTTATATTCTAATGAGGAAGACAACATATGAAAGGGGTTTATAATAAGTGAGATGTATTCATGAGGGGGAAAGGTGAGTCATTCAAGGGAATCAGGATCAGAGGCAAGAGAGAAGTGAATATGATTGGCTGAAGCATGTTCTCAAATGGAGATTCTAAGAAGAAACTTGCCAGCTGGAGGAGGATGGATGGAGGCATCTACTAGGGCAAGAAGGTTTTTTGAGGGGAGGTGAAGTTTGGAGAGTCAGTGGTAAAACCAGAAGAGGAATGAAATAGGTAGATAGAAACAGTTAGACTCTATTTAAACTCTAGAGCAGGGGTTCTCAAACTATGGCCCTCGGGCCAGATGCGGCCAGCTGAGGACATTTATGCAGCCCTTCAGGTTATGGCAAATGGGCTGAGGGGCTGAGACAGAGTGAGTTTTTGTTTTCACTATAGTTCAGCCCTCCAACAGTCTGAGGGTCAGTGAACTGGCCCCCTATTTAAAAAGTTTGAGGACCACTGCTCTAGACTATTTTGGAGTAATAATAGTTTGGGGTCAAATTATGAAGAACCTTGAATGTCATCTTAAGGAACTAGGAGGCAGATATGAACAGTGAGGTGACATAGGCTTGGAGACAAGCTCCTCTCCTTGGGTTCAAATATGGTCTCAGACACTAGCTAGATAACACTGGTCAAGTCACTGGTTTGCCTCAGTTTCCTCATCTGTAAAATGAGCTGGAGAAGGAAATGTCAAACCACTCTAGTATCTGCCAAGAAAACCTCAAATGCGGTCATGAAGAGTAGGATACAACTAAAAAACAGAATCTACAAGAGCAACACAACACCAGAGGAATTCTACCAACTTTTGAATGCATCCTTATTTAACTTACACATGATTGGGATATTAAAGAAGTTCCTGAACTTTATTCAAGAATGGTGCATCTAGAAAAGGTTCCAGGTCCCTTTGCCCTTTTGAGTATAAAGGTACTACCCAGATATAGCTTGTAGTTTGAAATTGAGCTGGTTTCCCTTGAACTATAGACCAGAATGGACAATTGAGGAATTGGAATGGGAAGAGGGGGAAATTGGTGAAACTGATTTGTTTGTTTGTTTGGTTTTTTTGTGTGTGTGGATGCTATGGATATTTTACCAGTAAATCTGTTGTTAGAACTGATGTTAGAACTATGTCTCTGTTCTCTAAGATCCAGAAATGAAAAACTCAAAGTGCTTCATGGAAATTTATTGAATTGAGTCGAAAACATGGTTTCTGCCCTTAGGGAGCTCATGAATACAAATAACTAAAGTGCAAGGTAGAATGTAATAAGGGCTATAAAAGAGGTACAAATAGAATATTATAGTAGTTCCTTAAAAGCTATGTAGTCAAGCTGTTTATAGAGAAATTGCAAAATAGAAATTATGTCAAAACATGCTCCAAAATATTTATAAAGAAATATAGATGAACACAGTTCTGAGATTTACCATCATACTAGGCAAACTGACATAGGACAAAGATGGGGACACCTCCGGTTGGAGAGATTCTGAAAAGATAATTATACTGATGTATTATTGGTAGCGCTGTGAAAATAGTATTTCAATGTGTAATTATGCAAGGAAGATGACTAAACTGTCCAGGTCCTTTGACCTGATGATTCTATTGCTGCATATGCGACATATATACCTCCAAGGATATTAAAGATAAAAACAAAGGTATATGTTCGTGTGTGTATGTGTGTGTATATACATATACACCTAGACACATATATGAACGTATACATATATATATATATATATATATATATATATATATACATATGTATATATATATATATATGTATGTATGTATATATATCACTCTGTGGTAGCAGAAAACTAGAAACAATGTGTTCCCTTGATTAGGGGATGAATAAAAAAATCCATACCATCTTTGTTATGTATTCATGGAGGCTGTATTTAAGCTGGATTCTGAATTATAGAATAAAAGAAAAATGGTATCCTAGGCAGAAAGAATAGAGGAGCTAAGATACAGATATATGAACGAGGCATATAGTAGAGAGAATGATTTATTTGGGTATCAGAAGTTCTGATACTAGTATTGCCATTAACTAGCTATATGAGTTGAGCAAATCAGTTTTCTTATAAGTAAAATGAAGGCATTTCCAAGATTATTCTTATTTCTAGATCTGTGATCCTATAAATATGAGATCTATCTAGGAAATGTAGTCCTGTTTGAGAGGACTATTTTGGAGTAATAGTAGTTTGAGGTCAAATTATGCAGAGCCTTGAATATTATCTTAAGGAGCTTGAACTTAACTAGGAGGTAGTTATGATATATATGGGTCTGAAATCAGAAGATATAGATTTTAATCTGGCCCATTCATCAGCTGGGTGAGTCTGGAGCTTGTAGATGATTTGACTTCCATCATTCCAAGCATAGAGCTGTTTCTCCTGGGGATTATAGTGGATCATAGATCCTAAGATCAAATCACATGACTTTGTCTAATTTCCTCATGATTAAAATAGAGATAATAATTTCATTAATTACTTACATGGACATTGTTGGTAAAACACTTTGAAAATTCTAAATGTCAGCTGTAATTATTATCAATAATAATAATTTAGGAGGCCATGGGTAGTCATAGAAAATTTCTGCATAAGAAATGGTCATGATTATTAGAGATTAATGGATGGAGAATTGGATCTGTGATTTCATTGGTTTAGGAAACTCCTAGCTAGTAAATTTTCTCTATCAATGCATCCTGGCAACTGCTCTACAACTTATATCTAGGTTTAGAGTTATGTCTGGGGGGTATTGAGAGGATCTGTCTTGGCCAAGGTTACGCAGCTGAAATGTGTCAGAAGTGGCCTTGAATCCATGTCTTCCTGACTTTGAAGCTACTTTTCTATCTGTAACATATTACTGGAGGACAAAAGCAAGGCAGAGTATTGAAGAGGATAGAAAACCAGCCTTAGAGTTAAGAATCCCTGTGATCAAGTCCTGTGACACGCACTGGCTGTGAGACCCTCTTAGTCTCCAAGTTGGTTCTCTAAGCCTAAACAAGTAGTAGAATTGTTGTATCTACATTGGTAGAGAAGGTTTCCTCATTGGGAGTTTCAGTAGAATCATAGGGCTAATAAAAAAAAAAGATGGTTTATATATGGTTTCACTTCTAGACTATATGTCTAAATAATATTAGAGAGGATAGATATCTGTTTACTACTTTCTCATTCAGAGCAATAGCTCCCTGTGACCTGGATCATTGCTTAAAAATCTTCTGTAGACATGAGTGTCCCTCAGAAACCAACCTGGTTTGAACTACTCGCTACCTTTCCTAAAGTCCTGCCTGCTTTCTTTGAGTCTGGAGCTTGTAGATGATTTGACTGCCATCATTCCAAGCATAGAGCTGTTTCTCTTGGGGACTGTAGTGGATCATAGAGTGGACCTTCTGCCGCTTCGGGAAGACCAAGGTAGGAATGTCCTCCTTGTTGATGGCCCCCAGGACATCAAAAACACAATTGATGATGCGGGAGCTTTGACGGCCCCTACTGTATACCACATAAAGGACCCCACACAGGAGAAAGGCTCCCTCAGCATCTCTGCTACTACAGAATGATGTCCAGGTGTGCTCCACGGCCATTGTTTTGGGGTCTATTTTTGTGATTATCAGGTGGTCTAACTCTGTGTGAATGGCCCAGAGCCCATGCTCATCCACAGCCAGATCAATGTGAGTCCAGGGGGCATGCTGATAGACTGGTCTGCCATGGCTCCCTGGGAGTAGCATCCGATCTTCCACACTTTTCTTTTGGAGGTTGTATTTGATAATCTCATTAGGGGTGCCATGGCTATGGAAGAATAAGAAGCCCTGATAAATCACTTGCCCAGTCCCTTGCCAGGATAGCATCAGGACGAGCTTCCGGGGTGTGGGCTTGCCTTCCATAAATGCCTTCATATTGGCAAATTCCCATAGGGTGCTGTTCCTGGAACCACTTAAGAAATAAATCTTGTTGGAATCCTTGTTGACATCTTTCATCCAACAGCCATGTGTATCCCTGGTCGTCTTCACAATCTTCATGGACTTTATGCCCATCAACATGTTGTCACAGCCTATACATAAAGAGAAAAAAAATATTGGAAAGGGTTATTTTGTTCATTCTTGGTGCATGCATTTTTCAGAAAATTTGAACGCTTATTCTCTTTCCTTATAGGTCCAGTGGCAGGTGTGGGGAGAGTACAAAATATCCCAATAAGTATTAGTAGAAGAGATTGCGTGGGCGCTGTGGAATATAAGATAGAGAGCTGCCCCAGAAGCCAAAAATGCTTGAATTCTAGCCCTTCCTCTAACATCTGCTGTTTCTGTGACCCTGGATAGTCTAAGCATCTTTAAGAGTGAAAGTTTAGGATGATGTTCCAATCTGTATTGGAAAAGGGAGTTTTCTCACCAGAGAGTCCTAGTCCTTATCCCCTATTCTATAAAGGGTTTTCTCAGAAGAGAAACGATAAATATTCATTCGATTTCCTTTGGATTTCTAATATTAATAAATGAAAGGATGATATTCATAGTGGCAGCTAGGTGGCGCAGTGGATGGAGCACAGATTGTTGAGTCAGGAAAACCTCAGTTTAAATCCTGCCTCAGATACTTTGTGCATCACCATGGTCAGCTCCCCCCATTTCAAAGCCTCAGGTTTATTCATTTGTAAAGTGGAAATAATAATAGCATCTACAGGGTTGTTGTAAATGAGACATACTTTGCTAACCTTAGCTATAACTATTATTATCAGCTGGTTTAACCCTCCTCAGTCTTAGAATTCCTTATTTGTTTAAAATTGTCCAGCACAGTGTTGGGTCCATACTAGATGCTTAATTGATGTAGAGTAGAAAAGGACCTCAATGTCATATAATCCTGTAGGCCTGAGCAGGGTTCAGATCTAACAAGAAGGCAATAACACTCACAAATTCCCTCCTCTCTCTTTCTAAACTCCCCCCTCCCTAGTGGAAAAGGCACTATTTCCTGAGTAAATTTAACCCACTTCTGAATGATGATAATTATTTGGATGTTTTTCTTTCTATAAAGCTTAAATGGACCTTTCTCCACTTCTACCCATTGCTACAAATTTTGCCCTTTGGGGTCAAGCGGAGCTAGTCAATCTATCAGTAAACAAGTAAGCATTTATTAATATTTATTACTTTATTAACTATTAATGGGAAGCTAGAGAACACAGTAGATAGAGTGCTAAGTCTGGAGTCGGGAAGATTTGAGTTAAAATCATTTAACTTCTGTTTGTCTCAATTCCCTTAAATATAAAATGAGGATTATAACAGCATCTATTTCCCAAGGTTATTATAAAGATTCAATGAAATAATATTTATAAAACATTTAGCATAGTGCCTGGTGAATAGTATTAACCATATAAGTGATCATTCCCTTTTCTTAATTTATTAAGTACCTAGTATATGCTAGTCATTATACTAAGCACAAGGATACAAAAGACAGTCTCTTTGTAGCTCACAATCAAATGAGAAAAACTATAAACAAATACGTACAAACAAGTCAAAGACAGGAAAAATAAGAAATAAATAACAAAGGGAAAGCACTTGAATTAAGAGGGGTTGGGAAGGACCTCTTATAGAAGGTAGGATTTTCTCTGGGAAGGACTTGAAGCCTAACCTGTCTTTGATGTGAAAGCTTGAAGACAGCCATCATGTTGTTAGCAAATCTCTTCTTTAGGATGAATACCACTCTGACCTCTTCTAGTTTGATCAATGAATCTTCATTTAGCAGCATTTCTAATCATTCTGCTTTTATTGATAATGACCCAAAATCACATTAGGTGTTTTTGATTATTGTATGATTGATTAATATTTTATCTAATCTGCTTCTTCTGAATGACATCCATCCTTCTGTAATAGCATAACATACTAGAAAGAATACTGTACTTAAACAAAACAAAATAAAAAAAGAGAATGCTATATTTGTATAATATTCAAGAAAATCTAGAATTCTAGCTAAGGCACTAACTATCTGTGAGGCACATGACAAATCATAAACTCTGAGACTCAATTTTCCCATATAAAAAATGGACATGATAATAGCATCTTACAGAAAAGGTTATGATTATCAAATTATATATATGTACATCTATTCATGCTTATACATATAACAGATGTATTTATGTATATATGATATGGCATTTTGCAAACATCAAACTACTATGTAAATGGTTTTAATATAATAACTAATAATAACCATATTCTTATCATACTCCTAATTCTTGGTCATATCTGTGAAGTTTAATTTATCTCCATTTATCGAGATGTCTATCTTACCAACGAATACTTTGTGCATTTATGTATGGATATCTGAGGCCATGGAGCTTTTATTATAATGTTTTTCTGGGATATTGTCTCCTATGAATTACTAGTCTTCTCTAATGATCATTTTCTTCCAATATTACATTCCTTACACTCTGACTCAGAAGATTTATGAGGACAATTTTCTCTCTCTCTATCCACTTTTAGTTTAAATACCTCTCCAGGCAAACATATTTTAAAATGACTCTTTATAGGTACACTCCATCTTGGGCCAAGGGCCAAACAATTCCTTTATCTCATATTATATTCTGTCCCCCGTGACTGTAATGTTTTCCCTTCTCATGATCATGAGAAGCTTCCATGGCTTCCTTCAACTCTCAGTTACCTTCGAAAGATGCCCCTTCTTAATGTCTGTGTCTTCCCTCTGAGACTACTTCCATTTTATCATATATTTATGTATGTATCTATCTTACAACCTAGTTGTTTGTATGTTGTCTCCACCATTAGAATATAAGCTCCAGGAGAATAACCATGTCTTTATTTGTATTACTTGTGCTTAGCACAATGCCTGATATAGAGTTAATACTTAATAAATGACTTATAGTCCAGAGATTCAAATCTTATTCCCACATGTCATCTTTTTAAACAGTTATTCATGTCCGAATCTACCTTTCTCTTCTACATTTTTTATCTTCAGAAGGCAGCAGTAATGAAAACATCTCCTGTTTCTACAAACAACTTTAGTTTCTTGCTCAGGACTTGCTATTTCTCACTAATTTTCCCTCATATGAATTAGTAGAAGTAAGTAGCTGTCATTATCCTTGACAAGTTTCATGAAAATTTCTAATATATGTCCCTGCTCTGATATCTACTCTGGGATACTGTCCTGTTGTTCCTTCCAGGTCAATCACTCCCAAAGTAGTGAGTCCCAAACCAGCAGGACTTTTTTTCTATTATCTTTGTTCAGCACTATTCTATTGGTGGTACATATCATCATTACTTTATCCTCAGATGCTCTATTCTATAAGAAGAGCCTTAAATCTACAATATCACTTAAAATATTCAGTGGTTCTTACTGTCATGTTCTTTATTTTCCTCTTCTGGCTCTCTATCTGGCCTATTCTACCTCTACATTAGATCTTTGTCCCCACTTCAATCTTTCTTGTTCTTCCCCTTCCTTCTGACCTTTATGCTTTGTCTTCCCATGCTAACATGAAAGTTCCTCATTGGTAGGAATCATCTTGTTTTCTTATTTTTGTATTTATAATGCTTAGCATATCTGCACAGATTAAGAATTTAATCCTCACTCACTCTATGTAATCTATCACTTATCAATTATTCATTTAATCTATCCATTATTTATCTAATCTACCACCTGTCTAATCTACCATCATTTATTTCTCTTTCTAACATATTTACCCTATCAACTGCTGCCATAGGTCTGAATTCCCCATTGCCTCTTCAGACGATTTTTCCCTTTTTTTCCCCTTTGAAGCCTTTCAATACTTCAGGGAACTAATGATTTTTCCTTAACTTGGAGAGAAGAAAGGCTTCCCTCCAACCTGTTCATACATGAAGCTGTCATTTGGCACTGGAAGGCAACGATATATTGTACTCTGTACTCCCACTTCTGGGAGAGAGTCATAGAATGGAATTGGATATCAGAGGATCTGGTTGCAAATCAAAGCTCCGCTATTGATTAGCTGTATGACTCCCCTTTCTCTTTCTGTCAATGTTACTGAAATTTAGAACCACCACCCTCCTCTATTGCTTTTATTACTGTTTGTTTTACTTGCTGTGTTGGCATTTGTTGATCTAAATTGTGTTTATCATGCTTATCTTCTGCTCTAGAGGCTCTGGAGTGAGGAATTATTTAAAGTAAGCTTTCAAATTTTTCCTTCCTCTTAAAAATTAAATTTTATTTTAAAAAATTAATAAGCATTTCTTTTTTTCCCCTCCATTTCATTCCTTCTCTTCACCCACACTGGAACACATACACACAAAGAAAAACTCTTGTAACAAATCTACATAGTCAAGTAAAACAGATTTTTCATATTGACCATGCCCTAAAATATCTCATTCTATATTTTGAGTCCATCACATCTCTGTCAGGAGGGAGGTTAAAGTTATCATTGGCCCTAGTTTATTGTTTGTCTTTTGTTCCTGGAGAGGACCATGATATCCCGAAGGTGGTGTCATGACTTGCAAACTGAATTTAACTAGGCTATAGAAAGCTACCAACATCACTTTCTTCTCCAGAGCCATCTGGGTCCAGTAGCAAGATGCAGATCAGGATGACTGGAGATGGCCCAGGATGCAGTGGGAGACCTTGGTCTTTCTAAACAGGTCTCAGTTTGACTGAGGCAATGTCTGTTCAGTGATTAAGCACCTTCTGTGAAATCTTCAGTCTTAGAAAGTTGTTTGGGGCACTAAAAGGTTGAATGATTTGTCCAGGATCACATAGTCAGTTTGTATCAGAAGTGGATTTTTATGCAGAGGCTTGATGTCTATTACAATGGAGGTACCTTTCATGTATGATTAAATAGCCACAGTAATATCTTCCAACTCTTGCATTCTGTGCTTCTACAGCTTGAATACAAATCTAAGAGATCAGTTTTCTACTAATTATGGAACACCATCTTTCGTAGCCTTTTTTTTATATTGATATCTGTAGATATCGATATTGATCTGTATAAGTTTTCTATTTCTTCCTGCTTTCTGCCCCAATAGAATGTAAATCCTTTAGAGATTGAAGCTATTTTTTATCTGATTTTCTTTGCTACCCAGCACCTCTCACAGTTGCTTTATAAAAAATGCTTGTTGAATGAATGTTACTTGCTCAGCTGAAATTAGAGCTATAATTGGCTTCTTCCAAAACTGTAATATAAACAGAAGCACCCTCAGCTGTTGCTTAGGAGAAGGTTTTTGTGTCAAACTAAATCCTACTTCTAGCTTTTCTTCATGTCTTTCTCTTCTTCTCTGTACTGATCAGATTTCGGGCACAACTATTGCCTTAGCAGATCTTCAACCTCTGATTTCTGAAAGAAGTTTAAACTCTAGAAATATACATTTTAAAAGATTTTATACATATATGTATATACATATATATTAATATGTGTGCTTATATGTATATATATGAAATAAGGTTAACAGAATTTCAGAGTTGAAAGGCACCTCAGAAGTCTTGTACTTTAACTTGTACCTGAGCAAGTGTAAGACCAGCAACTTAGCAGGTTATGGGGAACTCCCTGGCGAGGAATGTTCCTCTACAAAAGCAGATTGATATCTGCTTATATAATACTTATATAAGTATTATATAATACTTTATATAATATATATTATATGTAATATAATACTTTAAGGCTTACAAAATGCCTTACAAATATTATCTAGCTAACTTTTATTTATTTATTTATTTAAACATTTTTTTTGACAGTACCATATGCATGTTTAATTTTTTTACAACATTATCCCTTGCACTCCCTACTATTCTGAATTTTCCCCTCCTTCCCTCCACCCCCTCCCCTAGATGGCAGGCATTCTCATACATGTTAAATATGTTATAGTATATCCTAGATATAATATATGTGTGCAGAACCGATTTTTTTTGTTGTTGTTGCACAGGAAGAATTGGATTCAGAAGGCAAAAATAACCTGGGAAGAAAAACCAAAAATGCAAACAGTTTACACTCATTTCCCAGTGTTCCTTCTCTGGGTGTAGCTGATTCTGTCCATCATTGATCAATTGCATCTGAATTAAATCTTCTCTTTGTTGAAGATAGTGACTTCCATCAGAATACATCCTCATACAGTATCATTGTTGAAGTGTATAATGATCTCCTAGTTCTGCTCGTTTCACTCAGCTTCAGTTCATGTAAGTCTCTCCAAGCCTCTCTGTATTAATTTCTTACAGAGCAATATTCCATAACATTCATATACCATAATTTACCCAACTATTCTCCAATTGATGGGCATCCATTCAGTTTCCAGTTTCTAGCCACTACAAAAAGGGCTGCCACAAACATTTTGGCACATACAGGTCCCTTTCTCTTCTTTAGTATTTCTTTGGGATATAAGCCCAATAGTTCTAGCTAACTTTTATAAAGAGCTTACTATGTAAGCTAAATACTTCACAATTACCATCTCATTTGATTCTCAAAACAACCCTAGGAGGGAGATACAATAATTATCCCCATTTTGTAGAAGAGAAAACTGAGACAGACAGAGGTTAAAGGATTTACACAGATCATGTAATTTGGAAGCATCTGAAGCTATATTTGATCTCAGGTCTTTCTGACGCTGATCTACTGCGTAGGTTGGAGAGAGATAAGGGGATATGTTTCTTGAACCCAGGTCATTCTTTCTTTGAAGCAGATTTTGTGTTCTTCTGAATGCTACCTCTATGCTCAACTAAGAACTCCTATAACAAACACATTATATTTCTTTTTTTTTTCTTTTTCTTTTTTTTTTTTGACCTCATTTTTTAAAAATTTTTTTTATTTTATATATATATATATATTTTTATAATATTATCCCTTGTATTCATTTTTCCAAATTACCCCCCCCCTCTATTCCCTCCCCCCGATGACAGGCAATCCCATACATTTTACATGAAACACATTATATTTCTTCAAAGTGTTGTTCAAATGGCACCTTCTCAATTCTACAAACTTTTATTAAGGATGTATTCCATATAAATCTCTGGACTTTGCACTGGAGAAATGAAGAGAAAAAGAAAACAATGGTTCCCCCCCTCTCTTTTTTCCCTTCCTGGAATGGTTCTTCCTTTTTCTCATAATAAGATGTAACTTTCTGGCTCTCTCATCTGTGAAGGATATATAATTAGTAGATTTCTGCTAAAGCCCAAGGCCAACAGATGCTGGCCTCAACTATATTTGTGAGAAGATTTTATATTGAAATCTAACATCTAGGCTATTTCCATTTTCCCCTACCCCTTTCTTCTCACCTTCCCCTGCTAATCAGGCTGCAGAAAACTTCTATTATTGCCTTTCCTCTGTACTGTTTCAGCATCTTTTCTCCCCAGTCTCTTGAGTGAGCTTTATCTGTATTGGAGTTTCCCATCTTTTTTTTTTTTTGAGGGGGGAGCTTTCTTTGCTTTTTTCCTCTCACTATATAATACTAGTTGCTTTTATGGCATGATAGTATTCTATAAATGTGAACCCCATTCTGCCCCATATTAGAAGCATGTTATGGTCAGCATTCATTCAGAGACATAGCTCATAAGATTCTGCTGATATATTTCTTTTATTAGCCTAAAGCAATTAGTTCAAAGCAATAATATTTAATAAAGCAATGCATCAAGTGGCAAGAAAGATTTCCATCATACATGGAGTTAGATTCTTCCACTGGTACCCTTCCATTAATGGGAGAAGGCCTATGAGGAATATGTATGATTGGAGAACACAGATGTACTTGAAATAGGTAACTGTGTGCTAAGAAATACATATCTAAGGTAATTAACCTCTGAACTATAGAACCATCAATATTTTTGATGATGTCATTGGGTGAACCGCTTTCTCTTCTGAACTGGAGTTTTCTGCTAGTCTGCTATCTTTGTGATGTCTTTCTCCATGGATGTTTCCATTGCTGGTCCTGCCTTCTGTGAAGTATCTCTGCTGTTGTTGCTGCTTTATTCTGCAGCTCTCTGCTGGTCTTGGGCAGCTAATATATATCTTGGGTTGAGGGGGAGGAAAAAGCCTGTCTATCTTTAGCTTGATAACTCCAGGAGTTATTTTCAGTTTTTTTTTAAACCCTTAGTTTACTGCAATTGGTCAACTAGCTAAAAGTCTTTAGGCATTTTAAATCTGTCTCTTGAACTTTTTTGGACTCCCGTTCTCAGTCTTCTATCTAATTTGGGGTTAGAACTTTCCTTTTAACACCTGTCATGCCCAGTTGTATATCCTTTCAAGGTACTGTAAGGCTTCTTTTTAGATGAATCACAAAGGTTTTATGTGAAGCTAAGGTAACTGGGTACTTTTGATCTTTCTATAATGTACCTAGTTTCTATGAAAATCGACTTGGAGCAAAACTAAAAGGTACAGGTTGGAGTTGGCAATCTTCACCCTAGTTTCTTTGCTTTATATTCATACCTTTATTATGAATTTCTGCCAACAACAAATTCCCTAAACTTATTCCTGAACTCAACTGCATTTGATCCAAAATTAGACATTTCTGCCAAAGTCCTCATGCATACAAACTAAAATTGCTTCTAGCTGTTGTCTTTTAGAATCAGAAATATATTTTCCAGGACTCATTCTATTATTTCTAGTAAGTATCTGAAGCCAGATGAATCTTCCTGACTTTAGGTCTGGCACTCTCTCTGCTGCGCCACTTAGCTGTCCAAAGTCAAAAAGACCTAATTTTAAACCTGGCTTCATGTACTAGCTATATGACTCTGGGTAAGTCACTTACCCTTGTTTGCCTTGAACTGGAGAAGGAAATGGCAAACCACTCTCTGTCAAGAAGATCTGAAATGTTGTCAGGAAGAGTTGGACTTGACTGAACCTATTGAACAACAAAAACTTTCACTTACTAGATTGTATTCTCCAGAAGAATGGACCACCTAATCTCTGTATTTTCCTCAGTGTCTAGCACAATGTTCTGCTTACAATGCATATTAATAGTAATTAATGTAGTAGGCTGATGCAGAAATGTCCAAGAGGATTTTGAGTAGTGAGTTTAATAGGAACAGACTCCTTCTGGAAAAGGATTTGCTTTCCTATGGTGCCATAAACTGGAACACATACACAAAGGGGAAAGAAGTAGGCTGTCCAACCTGCCTAGAACTATTCCTTTTCACAGGCTTCTTTAAGTTCAAATGACTTGATCACTTTTCTGGTTGATAGGAGGAAAGTGAATATGTAAGGGCTTAAAAGGAGCCAAATTCAAATGTTTCTTCAGAAAATCCTGAAGATTTCTGACAAGAATGGTAATTGATAAACTTCCAAGAGAGCCTCTATGGACTATGAATTATGGTAATAATAATGATGCTGATAGTGAATAAGATGTTTTATAGTTTACATACTGCTATACTCACATTGTCACATTGTTCAACTCTGTGAGTTGAGAACTTCTGGTTCTAGAACCCTCCTCTGTGGAATGAGGGACAAAGACATTGAGTCATATTTGAGTTAAATTGGCTTGTCTAAGATCACATAATAGCCACACAAGCGTCAGAGTTAATGAAGGAGGCAGCAATTAAACATATGGCACAAATATCTATATAGAAACGCATAAAATGCAAGTAACATACAAGGTCAACAGAGATCTTCACCATAACTGGATATGTCTTATTCAGAAAGAAAAAAATAACTGGACAAAAGGGATGTCATAGCATTTTAGTCTACATTAAGAAGATGTAGTCATGTGGCAGGTAGCTGGTACCATGGTGCTTAGAGCGCTGAGCCTAAAGTAGGAAGACTCATCTTCCTGAGTTCAAATTTTTATAATCAGCTTCAGTTTATGATTGTAGGTTGATTATATCTTCTCACCCACTCTTTACTATATAGCTAAACTGACTGATTTGTTCTTCCAATGACTTTCTCTCATTTTCATGCCTTTGCAAGGTGCCATTTTTATAATGCCTTCCTTCCTTATCTTCATCTCTTTGAATTCTTAGCTCTCCTAAAGATTCAGCTCATTCAGCATTCCCTAAATTTGAGATTTTTCCTGACTTTTCCAGTCCTTCCCAATCCTTCCCAATTACTGTGCTTTTGGGGAATATATGACCTGTATTTACTGATCTGTGAATATGTTTTCTTCCCCATGAGCATATAACATGTTTGAGAATAAGGACTGTTTTATTTTTTCTTTGTGTGTATCTCCTGTACCTATTCAATAACTGTCACGAAGGAGGTGCTTAGTAAATGTTTGTCAATTGATAGAATTCCTTGACAACCACATACACAGGCATTAATTACTTCCAGTATTTGAGATGTTATCTATTGTTCAGTCATGTCCAATTCTTTATGATCCCATGGACCATATTGTATATAGGGTTGTTGTTGTTATTGTTGTTGTGTTTTTGGCAAAGATATTGGGATGGTTTGTCACTTCCTTCTCTGGTAGATTAAAGTAAACAGAGTTTAGATAATTTTCCAAAGGTTACATGGCTAGTGAATTCACATCTTTCTGACTCCTGGACCAGCATTCAATCCAATGAGCCATCTAGCTGCTTAGGTTTTTTTTTTTTTCCTGCTGCAAGGCAATTGAGATTAAGTGTCTTGCCCAGACTTATACATTAAGTGTCTGACTCCAGATTTGAAATCAGGTTCTCCTGACTCCACGACCAATGATCTTTCCACCATGCCATCTTGCTGTCCCCTTATTAGTTATTTTTTTGGCAGAACCAATTCAGTCCTTGCTTATTAGCACTTTGGTGCACTAATTTGCAAACAGTACCAATTCCATGAATGACTTGTAATATATGTATTGCATTCTTTCATGTCACAATGGGGGGCTAACATAAACATGTGAAGCTATTTAATTCTGTTTGTCTCACAGGATCATAGATTTAGACATGGGAGGGACCTTACATGTCACCCAATTCAATTCCCTCATTTCACACAGAAACAGGGCTTATTTTTAATCGTGTAAGTTTCTAAATATTATTAATCATGTAGCCTTGGGTGTGAAATTGGGTTACAGAATTCAAGTGCCTTGACCTAGTTTATAATCTTAGCCCTTTCTGGTTGGCTTAACCATGCTCAAAAGTCACATAAACGGGCTAAATAGAACACAAACAGAGTTCTCATTAGAAGCCATGAAATGTTTATTGCTGTTCTCCTGAGTACCTTATTTTTGACTTTTGCATTGAAGGCTGCCTTTTCTTTGCTGCTAAGACAGCTTCTTGTCTTCCCTGTTCTGGGAGATTAAATCACCCTTCTATCCTTTCTGGAAGCTGTAACCAGGCGGAAGGTGTGACCCACTTTCCTGGAGCTCAGTCAGCCTGAGAAACATCTGCTGCTGGGTGGCCAGCCTGGGATCTTTTGATAATTACATTTCTGTGGAAATGCTGCTTTTTTAGAGGTGACCAATGTATGTACACATGGCAATGACCCAGTTTGTGTTCCTCTGTACGTGTGTGTTCCCTTCTGTGCCTATTTTCATCCATTTAAAGATCAGTGCTATCCTGCCCATTGAGTATTTTAGGTAGAGCTGTAACTAAAAATGTTTATGCCTGAGTTAAGTAGCATAAAAGGCAGGTGTAGTTAGCCAGGTAGTGCCATGTGGTGGGGACACAGAGACTCTGGGACACTGGTACTGGGGGAATATAGTCACAGAAGGGAGGAGTTCATCTTAGCACACCAAAGGATTGCAAATTTATTAGACTTTTAAAACTAGGTGTCCTGGGACAAAAGTCTGATTGCCCCATCTTAGTTATCACTCTAGCTCTGGATCTCAATTTTCAGTCACAAACTGATTTTTAAAAAATTGATAACTATTTCAATGTGCTGGTTTCCGTTGCAATCCTATTTATTTTATTTTATGCATTTATATTTAAAAAGATTATTCTGAGGAGTTTATGGGTATCATCAGATTGTTAAAGATCAACAAACCCCTGTTCTAACTTCATATACGGAGTCCTTCCCCCACCCCAGAGTGGTAACCTGGTGCAGAATGTTTAGAAAAGGTAAATCTTTCTTACTTGTATTAAGGAGAGTCCTGACCTTTTGCTTTTCTTCAGAGTCTTTAATCTGCTTTTCCATCACCATCTTATCCTCTTCTATACA
Source organism: Sminthopsis crassicaudata (assembly GCF_048593235.1). Lineage (NCBI taxonomy): Eukaryota > Metazoa > Chordata > Mammalia > Dasyuromorphia > Dasyuridae > Sminthopsis > Sminthopsis crassicaudata. The sequence goes on from NC_133622.1 coordinate 195,624,488, forward strand.
TGTCTCAGATGTTCTAATGTATTCTAGGTAGTCAATCTCACGTTGGGCTCTTTCAACTCTTCCCCCCAAATGATCCACTTCATTCTTATATTCAGTCTTATAAAGGTGACATCTCTCCAGGTCCGCAGAGACCTTCTTAGAGAATTCCTGGTATTCTTGAATGTATGCCCTTGTATCCTGGCGACATTTTTCCAGCCCTTGCTTAAGTCAGAAAACAAATACTGATTTCAGACTTTATTTCCTAATGTATAGGTATTAGTAAATGGAAAAAAAAAACCAAAATGGGATTGTTTTTTATATTTCTCTCTTTCTTTCTCTTTCTCTTCTCTCTTTTCATCCCTCCCTTCCACCTATTTCTTTTTCTCTCTCTTTCTATATCTATATATATGTATAGGTAGTTGTACCATTTTATTTTGAGGAAAACAAGGATTTAGGAATCTGTAATCAAGGTGGAAGTATTTGAAGGATAATTGTGAGCTTGCCCAGTATCCATGACTACAATTTGTGTGTTTAAGGAGGTCTGATGAACAGGAGGGGTTCTGGCAACAGAAACTGCAGCAATGTTCTCTCACCTCTGAAAATTCAGTTTCAAAGTTGTGCAGCCTTGGAATCATGGAATCATGGTAATTTGGCTACTCTGTTTTAAGAGCAGTAAACAAAAATGTGATCTATAATAAACAATAAGTGTGATCTTTGGAATCTTTAAATTCTCTGAAAATGATAGCAAATAACCATTAGGTATAGGTGATGCTTTAACAGAAAAAACAGTGATCAAAACTCAGTATTCTAAAAAACAGGACCACATATTCTTTTATTTTTAATTAGCTGTTTTTAGTATAAATTATGGACTACATTTTAAAAAAAATTAGGTTCAGCTTGAAAGAAAAAACCTCAGGCTTAAGTTACTAATTTATTTTTCTTCATTACTTTGTTACTGATCTAACCAATTACCAGTAGAAACTGTCTGTTTGAGAGTGTTACGTGATTAAAATTGATATTAATTTTCTATCTCTACATTGTCTTGGTTGCCATAGTATAGTTGATAGAGAGCTGGGCTTGATGTCAGGAAGGTGGGAGCTCAAGCTTGTCTTTGACACGCTATTAACAGGGTGAGCCTATGTATGTTGTAGTAACTCAAGAAACTCTCTGAGATTGTAAATGGCACATCATTTAATTCTTAAAAGGGGTTTTTCACTGGAATCCCCCATACCAATGAAACTAAAAGCCTGACAAAAATACATATATAAATATAACAAATACATAAATGCAAAGGCACTGAAACCAGGGCAGACCAGAAATTCATTTATAACATAGTTTTGGAAAGTTACAGGGATACTGAGAAGTAAAATGATTTGTCCAGGGTCACATTGCCAGTGTTGTGTTAGGAGGACCTAAATTCATGCCTTCAGAGTTTAAGGCTGATTTAAAATTCATTGTTCCACAAAGCTTTTGCCTCTTTCTTCCTCTCTCTCCCTTTCCTTCTCCACACATACTTACAAATGTATATTCTCTTAAATTATAACATTTGACTTTTCAGAAACATGCTTCATTGTCAAGATAGTCACAGTAGAAGCAGGAGAAAAGCGAAGCATAGGATTTAAAAAAATATCAGTGAAAATGCAGAAGTTTGCAAAGGAAGAACATATTTCTGTGGCCATTCCAATATACTTACCTCTAAGATCTGAAACCGCCTATAGATGTATCGGACCATTTCTGGGTCTTGGGCATCTTGTGGCTGAAGAAGAAAATTCATGAAGCAGAGAACCAAGAAGGGTCTCAATTGGGCTGCCATGATGCCCCCAAGTCACTAGGGCAATGGGGTTGGGTGGGAATCAGAGAGAAATCTCGGGGAAGCCTGGGTCGTTGTGATTTGAAATCACGGCGCAGAAAGCTGGAGTCTGTGGGGGGCACGACAATTTAAATTAGTTCCTGTGGAAGCAAGTCTTTGAAAAACAGAGTGAAAAATGCTTGTTTGCTCCAACCAATGGCCTTTTGGTGATCAAATCCAGCTGTTCGTTCATAAGCTGGTCATGTGAGGAGTTCCAGACATCAGTGCTTTCACTGCCATGAGATGTTACACAATGCCTCCCTGGGGAAATTGGTGGGGGGAGACTTGGGATGTATCATCATGAGCACTGAATGGAAGGGCTGGGGGGAGGCACCGATAAATTGCGATATGGGGAGCTGCTTGTAGCTCCATCGTGGGGGACTCATTTTCTTTCTTGAATTTCTCCTTCTACTACACCGAAAAACTTTCTAAAGTTTGTTTTTGTAAGTTGAGTGCTTGGCCTGAAACTAACTTCTGCTTTCCCAAGCGCTGGGAAATATAAAGCTCTTGCAGAGCTTTATTGGGAGACCACACCCATTGTCCAGATGTCCAGATTCCCTCTGCAGTTTTAAAGGCACAGGAAGCAGTAATGAAAATACATGTTACGGGACAGCAAGATGGCAGAGTGGATAGAGCACCAGCCCTAAAGTCAGGAGGATCTGAGTTCAAATTTGGTCTCAGACACATAACACTTCCTGGCTGTGTGACCTTGGGCAAGTCACTTAACCCCAATTGCCTCAAGACTACAGTTACCACAGACCCTTGCCACACTAAAGGCTGGCACATTTCTATTAGTTCAAAGTACCACCCAGAAACTGGGAAAATTCTCTTTCCAGATTAGCCTATGCCACTGGTACCATCTTTCCACTAAAATTCTACTTGCTAAAACCAATGTATCAGAAAGAAGCCTTGGGGCAGTTAGCCTGTGCAGTAGATAGAATGCCAGCCCTAAAGTCAGGAGGATCTGAATTCAAATCCAACCTCAGACAAGACACTTACTACTTCCTAGCTGTGTGACCCTGGGCAAGTCACTTAACGCCAATGGCCTTAGTAAAAAGTGATTCAATAATCAGAGAATTGAACTCAGCATTAGGAAGACCTAGTTTTCAAGCCCTAGATCTGTGATTCTCACTAAGTTTCTTATTTATTTATATATAAACAGTTTTCTTTTTTTTTTTTTATTGTAGCTTTTTATTTACAAGATATGCGCATAGGCGATTTTTCAGCATTGACAAATGCAAAACCTTTTGTTCCAACTTTTCCCCTTCTTCCCCTCACCCCCTCCACAGATGGCAGGTTGACCAATACATGTTAAATATGTTAAAGTATAAGTTAAATACATGCCCATACAGTTATTTTGCTGCATAAAAAGAATTGGACTTTGAAATAGTACAATTAACCTATGAAGGAAATAAAAAATGCAGGTGGACAAAAATAGAGGGATTGGGAATTCTATGTAGTGGTTCATAGTCATCTCCCAGAGTTCTTTCCCTGGGTGTAGCTGGTTCTGTCCATTACTGCTCTATTGGAACTGATTTGGTTCATCTCATTGTTGAAAATGGCCACATCCATCAGAATTGATCATCATGTAGTATTGTTGTTGAAGTATACAACGATCTCCTGGTTCTGCTCATTTCACTCAGCATCAGTTCATGTAAGTCTCTCCAAGCCTTTCTGAAATCATCCTGCTGGTCATTTCTTACAGAACAATAATATTCCAAAATATTCATATACCACAATTTATTCAGCCATTCTCCAATTGAGAGGTATACACTTAGTTTCCAGTTTCTGGCCACTACAAAGAGGGATGCCAAAAACATTCTTGCACATACAGGTCCCTTTCCCTTCTTAAAGATCTCTTTGGCATATAAGCCCAGTAGTAACACTGCTGGATCAAACCATATGTACAGTTTGAAAACTTTTTGAGCATAGTTCCAAATTGTTCTCCAGAATGGCTGGATGAATTCACAATTCCACCAACAATGTATCAGTAGACACAGTTTTCTTATTTGTAACAGTTGTGTCATTTACATAGAATTAGGTGGTGTTTTTTTTTTGTTTTGTTTTTTTTTTTAACAAGGTCTGTGATTTCATTGACAGAGGAACTTCTAATTCTTTTTTAAACAGTTGCAATAATTATTTATAAATGATATATATGTATCTATCTATCTATCTATATGTATATAGATATATATTACCATTGTATTATTTGTGCATTATAAAACATTTACAACATAAATTTAAGAGGATCAGATAAAGGTGAAATCTTTTTTTTTTTTTTGACATTTAGAAATTTACTTATTTATAATAATGAAAGCTTTTCATTTTCAAAATATATACATGGATAATTTTCAACATTCATCTTCTAATTTTTCCTTTCCCTTCCTCCCACCCTCTCCCCTAGATGGCAAATGATCCAATATATATTAAACATGTGCAATTCTTCTGTTTTTTACAAATATTATAATGCACCAAAAAATCATATCAAAAAGGGAAAAATGTGAAAGAAAACAAATGCAAGCAAACAACAAAAAGAATGAAAATACTATGTGGTGATCCATTCCCCACAGTCCTCTCTCTGGGTACAGATGGCTCTTTTCATCATAAGACCATTGGAACTGGCCTGAATCATCACATTATTGAAGAGAGCGATGTCCGTCAGAATTGATCATCTTGCTGTTGCCATGTACAAATGATCTGGTTCTGCTCATTTCACTTAGCAACAGGAACTTCTAATTCCAATCAAATTGGTACCTGTTCTACAACTCAGAAGTTTTGAGAATTGCCTGGGGGCACTGAGATGCCAAGAGCTTTGCCAGGGACCCCATAGCCACTATAGATTTATAAAATAATAATAACAGCATTTACATAGTACCTATTCTGTGTTAAGAACTGTGCAAAATATTTTACGAATCTCATTTGATCTTTACAACAATCCTGGAAGGTACGTTCTACTATCTCTATTTTACAAATATTTAGGAAGTATTTACAAATACAAAGAATTAATGCAGCCTTTATCTTCAAGGGAAGCTAAAAGGAAGCTAGAAGCAGGAGTCATGCATGAGACAGCATGGAGTGACGATGGCCACAAAGTGGTATGGAGCCTGATTCAAGATGAAATCAGGCAAAAACTTTACTTATCAGACCCTGTTTTTTTTAGGGACAAAGTCCAAGTTTCTGATGGGAGGGAAATAAGGATGATGGACTGCTCGGGGAAGAATGAAGTAATTTGTAATCTGCGTTCCTGGCAGTTACAATTACTAGTCTGCCCTAGGCCCAACAGAGTGCCTTTGACCACTGACCTTTGCAGTGTCAACTCTACCTGGCTTGCCTCCTTTGAGGCCTTCAAAGGTCTCTGGACACAATCTCTTGAATCTATAGTTTAATAACAGTAGCATGCTCAAGAACAGCCACGTGTAATCTTAAAAGCCTTTATTATACCTACTCATATAATGCCCTGACTTCTCAGCTCCCTAGTGAACACCTGGTCTGAAGACCCATGTGTTCACTACCAAACTCCTTACCTCCCGGCTATCCATCAGCTTGGCTTGGCTACCCCAGTCTAGGGAGCCAGGTTAAAGAGCCAGCCTTAGATGATAGCCAGATGTTCTGGTGGTCTGTGAAGGTATCACAATGGTGATTACTATTGGTGAGGCAACCTGTGAGCCTTCAATTTTTATTGCTGCCATAATTGGTTAGGATACAGTGTACAGAGAGCTAGTTCTGCAGTCAGGAAGGGATGAGTTCCTAGGCTATGTGACTATGGGCACAGTCTTGGTTTCCTAAATCCTAAAACTCAGTTTCTTAATCTGTTAAATGGGCGTGATAATAGCATTTACCTCATTGATTTATTATCAATAATGGAATTAGATTATGTTTTTTTTTATTTCCTATTGCTAGATTTTTGCTTTCCAAAAATATTCTATTAATTTGCAATTTCACCAGCAATGAATGTTTAATTTTTTTTTTTTTGTTTTTTATTTTTGTCATTTTGGTGAGTGTAGAAGGTGATTACTGAGAATTGTTTAAATTAGCATCCATGATGATTAAAGAAGTAAAGATATTTTTTTGAGTTATCAAAATGAGCAAACATATATGAAGTGCTTTATCAACCTTAAAGTGCTATATAAATCTCACCATCGTCATCATCATCAATTCCAATTTGTATTTCATTGGTATCCCTTGAACATTTATCCCTTAGGGCCCATAAATTGCCTTTGTAAAAAAATATTATTTTTGTTAATGTCGTTTTTATCTAATACTATCAGTATTTTACACCAATTTATTACTTTATTTTTATTTCTATTTTTGGTTGTACAAATTTTAATGTAATCAAGCATATCTATCTCATGACTAGTATTTCCTTTTGTTTAGTAAAAGCAAAATCATTGGCAACTCTGTAATTAAGAAAAGTGTTATTCTAATTTCTTTTAATTTTGTTAATACTTTCTCCCCACCCTTTTTTGTTAATGCTTCAGTCTATTATCTAGATGGAATTTATGGAGCACATGGTGAATAACTAGCAAATATTTTCCCCCAGCTCTGTTATTTTTTTTTTCATCTTAGTTATAATGCATTCTTATCTAAATTTTTGTAATGAAACCAATTCCTTCTACCTCATTGCTTATAATTTCTTTTATTTTTTTCCCCAATGGAAAAAAGTTATCTGAGACTCTGCAGTGCTTAGCAAGTTGTAGGAATTTAATAAAGGCTTTAAAAATTGAATTGAAGTATGAAATAAACTATCTCATTCCTATTTTAGTTTTTATTTGTTTTGAATTTTGTTCTGCTTCCATGGAACAGTTTCCTCTCTAAAACCATTTCTCATTATATTGCTAACCAGTTTTCTTAAGCACATTTGGTAAACAATTATTCTTCTCTGTATTTTTATAGGTTTAACAAACACTAATCTATAGTTTGTATTTGATTGCATCTTATCTTTATATATCTTCCTTTCTTCTTTTCCTTCCTATATATATATCTTCCTTTCTTCTTTTCTCTTTCTTTCCTTCCTTCCGCTTTGCATTGTTTAAATTTTAGGAATACACTTCTACCTTCATTATATCTATATATTTTCTTCCATATGTGCCTTCCTGAATGTTTACTTTCCCATATAATAATAGTTAGCATTTGTATAGTACTTACAAATATTATCTCATTTTATCCTCCTGCCAATCCTGGGAGGAAGTTGTTATTGCTATCCACAGGAGACTGAGGCAAACAGATGTAACCATGTAGGTCCTTGATGGTTCCATATAGGTCATTAAGCTGTCATATCCAATTCACTGAGATTATATCCAGTTATATGAAAGATTCTCTTGGCATATTGATTATCACGGTAAATTAATTTTGGCAAAATTACCATTTTTACAGCATGATCCAACCAATCCTTGAACATTGAATTTTTCTCTAATTATTTTTTATTACCCTTTATGTTTCATTAATCTGTTTATCACTATATTTTTTTCAATTTTTCCTACCCTTTCCTCTAACAAATAAAAAATTAGGTCAAATTGGCCAACAAAATGACTGCCTGATAGTGTAGGCAACATTTTGCATCAATAGTTCCCCTCTTCTTTTCTAACAGGAGGGAAGTGTGTGTGTATGTGTGTGTGTGTGTGTGTGTGTGTGTGTGTGTGTGTGTGTCTTAATATCTTTTTATTTACAGAACATATGCATGGGGAATTTTTTACAACAATATCACTTGCACTCACTTCTGGTCTAACTCTTCCCTTCCTTCTCTCCACCCCCTCCCCTAGATGGCAGGCAGTCTTAAACATGTTGAACATCTTAAAGTATATCCTAGATACAATATATGTGAGCAGATACATATAGTTCTCTTTTTGCATAAGAAAAATTAGATTCAGAAGGTAAAAATAAACTGGGAAGAAAAACAAAAATAAAAGTAGTCCACATTCATTTCTCAGTGTTCTTTCTCTAGGTGTAGCTGCTTCTCTCCATCATTGATCAATTGGAACTGGATTAGATCTTCTCTTTGTTGAAGATATCCACTTTCATCAGAATACATCTTCATACAGTATCATTGTTGAAGTGTATAATGATCTCCTGGTTCTGCTCATTTCACTCAGCATCAGTTCATGTAAGTCTCTCCAGGCCTTTCTGAAATCATCCTGCTGGTCATTTCTTACCGAACAATAATATTCTATAACATTCATAAACCAGAATTTACCCAATCAAACTCCAATTGATGGGTATTCAATTTCCAGTTTCTAGCCACTACAAAAAGGGCTGCCATAAGCATTTCTTTCTTTCTTTCTTTTTTTCTTTCTTTCTTTCTTTCTTTCTTTCTTTCTTTCTTTCTTTCTTTCTTTCTTTCTTTCTTTCTTTCTTTCTTTCTTTCTTTCTTTCTTTCTTTCTTTCTTTCTTTCTTTCTTTCTTTCTTTCTTTCTTTCTTTCTTTCTTTCTTTCTTTCTTTCTTTCTTTCTTTCTTTCTTTCTTTCTTTCTTTCTTTCTTTCTTTCTTTCTTTAGAACAATGATTGGTCATTGCCATTTATCTGAATTTGCTTTCACTTATGCTATCGTACTGATTTTGTATATTATTCTCTTGGTTCCTTTTTTTTTTTTTTTTCTTTTTCTTTTTTTCTTGGTTCCTTTTTTTTTGGGTATTGTTTCAGTTCATAGAAGTCTTCCATGTTTATATAAATTCCTCATGTTTATTTTCTTTTTCTTTCTTTTTTTTTTTTTCCTGTTTTTTTCCCCCTGAGGCAATTGGAGTTAAGTGACTTGCCCAGGGTCACATAGCCAAGAAGTGTTAAGTGTCTGAGGTCAGATTTGAAATCAGATCCTCCTGATTTCAGAGCTGGTGCTCTATCCACTGCACCAACTAGCTGCCCCCGAGATATATATTTAATATTAGGAATGTTGGGTCAAACAGTTTAATGACTTTTCACATATAATTTCAACTTTATTTTCCAGTTTGGTTGGGTCAATTCATTCATTATCAACAGTGTACTTATATGCTGATCTTCCCTCTACCCCTGACACATTGACTTTTTCCTTCTTTCATCTTTTTAACCAATTTACTAGGTATGAGGTGAAATCTTTGAGTTTTTTTCACATTTCTTTATCAACTATTTAGATGAATTTTTCAAATAGTTAATAGTTTGTATTTTTTTTTTTTTTTTTTGGAAAACTGTTTACTGATATTCTTTGACCATTCAACTGTTGGTTAATGAATCTTAGTTTTATATATTAGTGTCAAATCCATGTAAATCTTGAATACCAGACTTTGTCTAATTATTAAGGTCTTTATTTATTCAGGGAATTATTGTTTGTTATAAACTATAAAGATAGTTTTTGGTAAATGCTGGAGGATACCACCATAGGACCATATAGTCAGAATTGCAAGGGACTTTAGATTTCAGGTACTGGTTAGATTAAATAACCTCTGAAGTCTCTTCCAACTCTGATAATCTATGATTAGATGAAGAAGATTTTACCAATTTGCACTTCCACCAGCAATATACAAATGTACATTTCTCAAAAATATCATGAGCTTTCAGTTTTTCAGTTTGATTTATTTTTGATGATTTGATAGGTATGAGGTAGCATCTCAGGATTGTTTTAATTTACATTTCTTTGATGACCAACACTGAACACTTCACAAGTGATTTTTAAAAAAAAACAATTTGTGTATGTTTCTATAAATTATCTTTTCATATCTTTTGATCAATTATTCATTAGGAAATGTGTGTTCTGTTTCTTTTAAATATTCATATCACTCACATTTTTGTGTACCTTTGATGTTATGTTTTTGTTTGTTATAGTTGGTGAAAATATTTTCTTCAATATGTTATTTTTCTTTTTATCTTGATTATAATGGATTCTCATATAATTTTTTTTATGATGAAACCAACTTCACGTTTCTCAATGCTTATAATTTCTTTTGTTTTTCCCAATTAAAAAAAAGTTGTATGTCCTCCAAAGTTGAAACAAAATTATTCTCATTTCTTTTGGTAAATGTTTTTAAAAACATGTACATTCTTGATCTAGATGAACTTTTGTTACAGTATCTAGCATCAGGTGACTATATATATGTATATATAATGTATGTGTGTATATATGCACATATGCATGCCATTATACTGCTGCAATTTCATGATGCTATTTATTGAATTATGAGTCTTGAGCTTCCCCCGCCCCCCCCCCTGCCCTGTAAATTCATCAAACTCCTTTGATACTCCGTGAAGATGTAGAGATGACTCTGAATTCCTGAAGGTTTGTTCTGATGGAATACACACATTGTACTGACCTGAAAAGCTTAAATATTTTTTCTTTTTTTCTTTTCTTTTTCTTTTTTCTTTTTTGGCTGAGGCAATTGGGATTAAGTGACTTGCCCAGGGTCACACAGCCAGAAGTGTTAAGTGTCTGAGGTCACATTTGAACTCAGGTCCACCTAACTTCAAGGGCGGGTGCTCTATTCACTGCACCACCTAGCTGCCCCCTGAAAAGCTTTATTTTTTTAAGCTCCAGTGATAGATTATAATATGCTCTTTTGTCTAAAGATTGGACTCTTTTTGTGTCTAAAGATTGGACTCTTAAATACAGACAGGTTTATTTATCATCATGAGTTTGGTATCTTTTTCTCTTTCTTAAACCCTTTCAAGAGAGTATTCCCAAAGGAGCTGTCATTGAACCTTTGCTTCCTTCTCTTTTCCCTTTTCCTTAGCAGTCTCATTCAGCACCATAGCTTCAAAAGCAATATGATGGAACATTTGAATTATTGTAAAGGATTTCACATTTTAATCCATAGTCTGAGATGTGGGAAAGTTGGACTAAAACAAGGGGGCAGGCTTTTCTGCATTTAGAAAAACTTTTTTTTTTTAACAGTTCATTTTTATTTTTTCAGATTCTCATAATTTTGTTTAGAATGTTACAATTATATTAACATATAAAACAATCTTCCACATAAGACAAAATGTTATAATATACATATTTACAACAGGAAATTAACTATAATTACAATAAAAACATTGGGCAACTTGACTTTTGTTTTGGGGTTTTTTTTGGTGCAGATGTTCTCAAAATGTGGTGTACTTGATAATGTCATTCATATATATATATATATATATATGTATATATATATATTTTTTTTTCAATAAGGGTCTAATAAGAGAGAAAAGGAGCACTCAGAGAAGTAGAAGAGAAGAATTTCTGACATATTTTGGCATAAGTAGGGTGTAAATAAATTGTGAAATAGTACCAACAGCAATAATAAATTCACACATTTATACTTAAAGTTTTAAAGTGGGGAAGGGAACAGGTATTTATACAGTGCCTATATGCGCTAGTCATTGTGCTAAACACCTTACAAATATCATCTCATTTGATCCTCACTAGAACTCTGCAAACAACATCTCATTTGATCAATGTTGACTTGTGTGTGATAAACTATTATCCTAAGATGGGGTACCACAGCAGATGGGTCAATCATGTCAGTGAGAATGCAGTGTGATCTCAAGATATTTTTTTTAAATGAGAGGAGGGACAGATAAGTGATATACTGGATAGTGCACCAGCCCTGAAGAGAGGAGGACCTGAGTTCAAATGTGACCTCAGCTGTGTTACCCAGGATAAGTCACTTAACCCTGATTTTTTTCCACCCATAGCCTTTCCCCCACTCCCCAATAAAGTGAATAAAAAATAAATGAGAGGAAGGACTTCAGACCATTAGATTAATCATCTGTGATGATTTTATGGGAAGCCAAGGTGAAAAATGACACAAGATGAAAAGCCTGTGATCTTTCTTGATTAAGGAGTACCTATAAGGATAAGTCACTCATCCATCCAAATATGAAAATAAAGAATTGATTTTATTGATAGCTCTTCTAAGCCATCAAACAGTTCCATTTATTTATTGTTTCTGGAGTCCTTTGACATTCTGATTTTACGTTTTAATTTTTTCTCCTTACCCACTGATTTTTGTACAATTATATTTATTTTGCTTTTTTTCTTTCATTGATATTCCAAATTCTTTGTTGCTTTGCATTTTTGCAAGTTATTCCTTGCAGGGTTTTGTTTGTGATGTACAGAAAAGCTAATGATTTATGTGGATTTATTTATAATTTATTTATATTTATATTTTATATCCTGTTGCTTTGCTAAAATTATTAACTATTTAATTACCTTTTTAGTTGAGTCTTTGGGATTTTTCAAGTATGTCATCATATCATTATATCATCATTTCAGAGATAGTTTTGTCACCTCATTTCCTGCCTTGATTCTTTCTATTTCTTTTTCTTCTCTTATTGCTAGGATTTCTAATACAATATTGAATAATATTGATGACAGTGAGCATCCTTGTTTCACATATAATCTTACTTAGCTTATCCCCTTTATAAATAATCCTTGCTTATGTAAATGCTTTTTATTAATTTAAGGAAAAATCTATTTAGAACAATGCTTTTCAGTGTTTTTTTTTAAAGATAGATATGAGTGTTGTACTTTATCAAAAGCTTTTTCTGTACCTTGATATATGATTAAAACATTTTTATTATTGACATACATTTTAAAAAAATGTATGTCAATAATTTTCTTTGTTGGGGCAGCTAGGTGGCACAGTGGATAGAGCACCAGCCCTGAATTCAGGAGGACCAGAGTTCAAATCTGGTCTCAGACACTTAACACTTCCTAGCTGTGTGACCCTGGGCAAGTCACTTAACCCCAGCCTCAGAAAAAAAAAATAATAATTTTCTTTGTTAAACCATCATTTCATTCCTGGTATAAATTCTGTTTGGTCAGAATATATAATCTTGGTAGCATATTGTTGTAATCTGTTAGCTAGTATTTTATTTAGGATTTTTGTTTCTATATTCATTATTGAAATTAGTCTATAATTTTCTTTCTCTGTTTTTACTCTTCTTGGTTTATGTATCAATTGTATGAATACTGTTTTGTAAAACTTTTGAATGGTATAATACTTGTCATTTGTTATGTATTTATTTTAAATTTTAAAAAAAATTTTGTATTTGTATTTTTAAAAATCCTTATTTAATTATCTAATTTATTATTATCAACATCATTGTTGCTATTCTTTCTTTGGGCTGTTCATTTGAGGGTCTTTGTGAAAAACCTAGTAGCTTCTTTCCTACATGCCAAATGTTACTTGTCTTCTCTGGATTATTATCTTTACCCCAGAGCTGGGACAGTGACTGATGATAGTAGCAATGGATCCTTCCTTTTTTCTCTTGAACTCAATCCCCAGGAAACATGTAGTGCTCTTTCACCAATCCTCTTCCCATCAGTTTCCAGGTAGCATCCTGTGTTAACTTCATTACCTTCCTCTGGACAGCACTTTGTAACTTCCTGCTCTATTATGTTGTCTTTTACTGAGTTTCTTTCTTGTTATTGATTTGGTTTTGGTTGTGGAAAGAGATGGTAGTAGAGGGTGACCATTTTCTTAGAAGTTGAAAGCTCTATAATGTATCCCTTAAATTGAAAGGTGAGAGCAGATGCTCACACATATTCAAGAAAGAAATACACAGCTGAGAATAGAAATTTCTTTAAATCTTCCTTCTTGATTTTTAAACTCCTCACCTCCAGTCAGAATTGGCTCAGAGTCAAAATGTCATTTGTGTTATTTATTAAGCTAGCTAATCTAGGGTCGGAAGGTTGGCAGCAAGATTTTGGGGACTCTCTTGGGTTAGGGGAGTGGGGATGATGGAAGCCAATAAAAACCTAAAGATAATATGGAGAAGGTGAGCAGGCAGGCAAGATGAGGGAATTGAATGTTGCTATCAGGTATTGCCCCTTGAAAGACTTTTAGGGGGCAAGTTGTCTGGACCACAAAGGGGACTCTTCTGAAGCACAATAGGAGATTAGTGCAGCATCTTCTGGACGAAAAACGCTACTATTTCTGCAGTCTACTTCATCCTATTAGTGAGGTGGTTCTAGGAATCATTGGGCTTCTACAAGGTCTTCAAAGAGGTCTTGGGGTCCAGTCATGGTTGCTGTTGTCCAGTTGGGTCTGATTCTTCATGACCTAATTTGGGGTTTTCTTGACAAAGATTCTGGAATGGTTTGCCATTTCTTTCTCCAGTTCATTTTATAGATGAGGAAACTGAGGCAAACCAGGTTAAGTGAGTTGCCCAGGATCACAGAGCTAGTAAGTGTCTGAGGTGGAATTTGAACTGAGGAGGATGAATCTTCCTGACTCCATAACCATTGCTGTATGTACTACAGTACTATCTAGCTGCCCCACAGAATGCTTACTTTGGACAAATGAAGCCAATCTGGGAGTGTGTGTGTGTGTGTGTGTGTGTGTGTGTGTGTGTGTGTGTGTTTGTGTGTGTGTGTGTAATTCCTGACTGAAGCAGGGGGCTGGGATGCTGCTGCTTTTGTTAAGGCTTTGACAGTGAATCGAAGGTATTTACTCCACAGCTCAGAGAGGTGGAATCATTGATCCAGAGAGGGGAGCATTTATATTCACTGAAAGTGTCCAGTGCTTTATGCTATTTTCTTGTTGTCTAGGTTCCCAGACCTAATCGCATAAATGAGAACAGGAGGCCTGTGTCTGTGTTTTGTTTTTGCCTAATGGCCATTTTCCTTGACATCGTCTTCAAATCTTCTGACCTTTTACTGCTAATTATATTATTTCCTGCATGGATGATCATAGCAGCTTTCTTATAACCAGACTATGTTATCTGCAGATAAAGTATTGATGGATTTTCCTTTTTAGGCCTGATAAAAACTCTTCAAACATTTTATGCACATATATTACCCCTTACCCAGACTACTGCAATAATAATAACAATAACTTACATTTTTATAAGGTTTATAAAATGCTTTCAATAAATAGTCTTCTAACTTCCTGCCCCCAGCCACTTTGCCCTCAAATCTGTCCCTCTCTGACTGTTAACAGATTCCTCTTCCCTAGGTGCAGGTCTCTATCAACATCATCTCAGATGTGCTGCTTGAAGAAAGGGAAATAACACACACACAGACACACACATGACTCCCACACAAAGAAGAACAGGTAGTCTAAGAAAACAGATCTAGAGGAGGACCCTGCTGGAAAAGACATAATTTTGAGGGTATTGAGAGATTGAATCTCAAGTTATGAGAAGGAAAAGAAGATGTATGTGAGAAACTTGAACCGTATTATTACCACCTTCCTCTCCCCTTCCCTTGCCAATGACACAGAGAACATGAATAATTCCCGACCCATATGCTACTTTTACATACACACATACTTTCCATAAGAAGGAATTACATGAGCATTTACATAAGCATTTTGGTAAAAATATTAAACTGTTGTAAATGATTTTATATAACAAACTCCATTTTACCATCTGTCAATCAACAAGCATTTATTAAGCATCTGCTAGGTACCAGACACTGTGCCATATGGTGGGAATACAAAGAAAGAAATGAATGAGATCTTGTCTTCTAGATAGCCATATATTCTATTGGGGAGACAATATATACATAAACAGATATATATATATATATACACATACATACATATATATATGTATATATATATATATATACATACATACCTACATATGTATTTATGATTCATGCAAAGGAGACATGCAATTGGCTGAAAGATGTAGAGAATGTAAAATGCCATTGTGCTTATTTTTTGTTGGCTAACAAAAGTATTTGATTTGATAGAGCAAAATACCACCATGAGACTTCTCCAAAGAGAGGTCTCCTAAGGATACACAAATGTTATATAGGATCCCTTGAAAGGTATAAATAACTTTATTCAATAAGTCTCTGATTGCAAATATTAAGAGAGGTGTAAAAGAAGTACACTTGCCAAAAGAATTCATTAGAGTCATGGAGAAAATCCACCACAAAATCTGAGTTAAAGAGATTCTTTAGGTGAAGTTCTCAAGGTGGTCTGGCTTGTTGATTTTTATACTGACTACACCAAGCCTTATAATATTACAGAAATTTGGAATGAGCTCCATAATCGCTCAAGAGTTTGGCCTATTCACACAGGAAAAACAAAACAAAACAAAATGAATGAAAAATGGCTTTTTTCTACTTTGTAATAGTTTCTAGTCTCATGGATTTCTTTTGGGATCAGAATAGTGACTTGGATTGTCTTGGGAAACTGAAAAATGTTTTTAAAGATTCCAAGTTTGTTTCTAAAACAAAGAACTATCTTCTGAAAACCGCTTTTTAAAAATTTTTTTCTTTTTTTCTGATGTTGTATAGACGTGAGACACAAAACCCTATACTTCCCCCCAATTGAGGTTTCAGGTCACTACAAAAGTGAGTGTGAGCAGATGGCAACATATTACAAATCAAGAATTGTATAGGAGAAATCTTGTAGAGCATATCATTCAAGAAACTTATGATTAAGAAAAAGAAAAAAGTCTGGTCAATATCAAGAATCAGGCGTGATAGTCTATGTCCTCCATTGGTACCCTTATAATGGAAAGAATCGGAGGAAAGTTCCTAGTATGTTGGAGTTGTTCCCTGGCAGTGAAGGTATGGGAATGCATGAAAAGGGCATGGATAGGATGGTCTGGCAGGGATGAATTTAATCTTTATCATGGGGGGAAATAGCCACATTGAAATGTAACCCCTGATCTTTTCTTTTGAATGGATATATGTGTCAATCTGATTAGATCTCTCCTCAAAATCCTGCAATCTGTTAGGAAAGTATAATTCTTTAGCCTATTTTTCAATCACTTCTATACTCAGGCTCCAACCATCCTTTAACAACGTAACCCATTTTCTTTCTGTATTTCTGTCTTTGTCTCTTTGTCTGGCTTTCTCTGTGTCTTTCTGTCTCTGTCTATTTCTTCTTCTCCCTTCTCCCTTCTTTCCCCCTCTTCTTTTTCTTTCTCTCCATATCTTTCCTTTCCTTTCCCCCCTTCACATACTCCATGCTCCAGGCAAAATGAATGACTTCCTTTCCTCCAAATGTATCCCCAATTTGCTTTTTATTTCCATTTTAGATGCTTATTTTGTTTCCAATGTCTGCAGTCTTCCTTACTGATCCTCTCAATCCAATCCTTTCCAGGTTTCAATTTTCAAATCAAATGTAACTTCCTTCATAAGTTGTGCCATATCCTTCCTTACCCTATGCATCTAAAAGAGCTTTTCCTCTTATTTATCTCATAGGACTTTATATTACTCTGATCGAAGTTATGTATATCTGGGCATGTCTCCCTCCTTGATATGTACTACTTGGATATCTCATGGCAGTTAGATGGCACAGTGAATAAAGCACTGGACTGGGGAGTCACAAAGACTTGAATTTAAATATGGCCTTAGACTCTTCCAAGCTGGGTGATTGTGGACAACTTGTTTTTATCTCTCTCATCAGTGAAATGGGGGCAAAAATAACATCTACTTACCAGAGTTATTGTGAGGAGCAAATAAGATAATATATAAAATGCCTTTTAAGCCTTAAAGTGATATATAAATCTTAGGAGGAAGGAAGCAAGCATTAATTAAACACTTGTTATGTGACAGGCGCTGAGCTAAGTACTTTACAAATATGATCTCATTTGATCTGTAACAATCTTGGTAGGTAGGGGGGTTATTATTATTCTTATTTTTACAGTTGAGGAAACTGAGGTGATAGAAGTTAAATGGCTTGCTGAAAGCCACACAGCTGGCACATGCCTGAGATTGAGTTTAAACTCTGGTCCAGAAGTGGGAATTAAAGAACTAGAAATCAGCTAGAATTAAGGTTATCTTGAGTTCCCAAAGGCTTTCCCAATGCCACATTTATCCCAGTAGGTCCCATTATGATGGAAAGGCTAATGATGGCCTAGCAAATGTCTGCTGCCTGAGGACCTGATTAGCTAAGCTTTGGAAGGTGATGAGTTTTTTGGCCAAGGCAGCTCCCAGTCACAACCCAGTAAGATTGAGAGAGGTCACCATGTGTATCGGTGGAGGGAGAACACCGGTGAAATAATAGAACATTGAAGATGAAGCATTACACGTCTTCTCTCCTCCTATTAGATTGTAAGCTTCATTAGACAGAAACGGTCTAATTTATCTTCCCATTTTCCTCGACAGTGTAATATATTCAAGGGACAGACTGTCATAGTGGAAAGAGAGCTGACTTTGGAATTGAGATGACTTCATTTCTGATATATTCTATCACCTTTCACAAGTCAGTCAGTCAATTAACAATTATTAAGTGTCTACGTACAATGTGCCAAATATTAAACTAAATGCTGGAAATATAAATATGGGAAAAAGGATGTCATACTAAATACTGGAAATGCAAATATAAAAAAATATAGTCTTTGTCGTTAAGGAGTTCATAATCCAACACAAGAAGACATAAAAGGAAGCTGAAAAACTGGGGATGGGGAAAGGGAAGGAGGAAAAGTCCTGGATGCAGTGGCCATAATGGAGAATTCTACAAAAATGTAGCAGGTGGAAAATGAAGAAATGGATGACCTTAAATGGATTTTCTGAGAGGAGTTCATTATTTTCCACCTGCTTATCCGAAGAAGAAAGGGGCTCAAGGTACTAAAGATTCTGGAGGTGTGAGTTCCAGGGCTGACATGATCCAGCAGGATGAAGATGTATTTGGTACATGATGGAGGAGCGGATGGAAAATGAAGGGATTGCTGGCTTGGACATTTTGAGAGGAGTTCTACACTCATGAATCATCTCTGCTTTCTAAGACTTGATACTGCATAATAGGTGATACTGTACATTGGAAGAGGGAGTTTTCTCACTGAGGAGTTTCCTACATCAATGAATTAATAGACTTGTATCAATGAAAAAAATTCCTTATTTAGCACACTGTATTACAAATAGTAGTAGGTCTTTCATAATTTTTTGGTGAACAAAAAACAGTCACATCTATTCATTCAACAATGAATGAATTTAAAAAAAAACTATACCAAACATTTTCAAGTTTTAAGAACATTGTATTTCCATGGAATATGCTATAGAAGCTATTAAGACTAGAAACCCAGGTTGTGGCAGAAGCTATGTTGCAGCCAGAGGGAAGCAAAACCTAGGAAATGAAGTTGAAAAAAATTTTGAATTATAAAGAAAGTAATTCTTTCCCACATATGATCATCAAATCTCCATACCCAAGAGGAATAGAGAGCTCTTTGCATATTGGGCCAACATTTTCTGGGTCCTTGAGCACACTGGAGGAATGGATGGCATTTAGCAATTTCATTAACCTTTCAGAGTAAGTCACTTTCCACCTGGAAACATCTGCTCTGAGCAATGCCTTGAATTTACTCATGGGCCTCTAGAGAATGATAGGAAAATAAACTCTCTCTCTGCCCAGTGTTGGCTTGCCAGGTCCATTAAATAGTCCCCTTTAAGTTGGCACTGTCTCCTCCAAGAGCATCTTTGGGGGCCCGAGTGTTCTGGATTGCTGCCAGAGTCAGAAAGATCAGAACTACGTCCTACAAATTGTAGTTTGGAAATTGCAACACAAATCAAATGGCTACTCAATTTCAATTATTTCCTCCCTGCTTTTGTCTTCTTAGATTGGAGTCCTGCTCATTTTTTATTCTGTTTTCATATAACTGTCCAACTCTGCCCAAGGCTGGGTACCAAACTCATCATCTCTCTCCCATCCTCCTGAACCTGTAGTCCTTAATTTTTTTTTTTAGATTCAATTCTGTTAGTGGTATTACTTTTAGTCACCCAAATTCAAAACATCAGTATGGTCATAGAAGGTCTCTGAGGTCCATTCCTACTCTAGGAATAGGATATTATGACCTGGGACTCTCTTGTCTCCTTTACTTCAATTTCACCAGTTGAGTCCCATTCACTCTATTTCCACAAATACTGTTCCATCTTCTCCACTCTCACAGTTAATCACCATGATTCAGGCCCTCATTAGATATCACACTGATTGGTGGGTTAGTACCCAATTTTTAAAAATTTCCAGTGTCTTTCTTGTACAATCCATATCTTAGAGAATCACAGAATTATCCAAACTTAGAGCTGAAGGTGACATCAGAGGCTTAATCTAACCCATATCAGAACAGAGTACCTCTATAGATCTATATCTATGGCAAGTGGAGGTCATTTAACCTTCACTTGCAGATCTCCAAGGTTTGGATACCTTACTCTCAAGACAGTCCATTTTACTTTTATATAGTTATAATCATTTGGAAGTTTTTTTCTATATTGAGAAGAAATCCAATTTGTACTATAGTATCAAAGGATTCAGAGGGAGAAGACACCTTAGAGATCACCCTTTCATGATATATGAGAAAACAGAGATGAAGTCTTTTGTTCAAAGTTGTACAGGTTTTAAGAATCATACCTGGGATTTGAATACAGAATATTTGAATATGAATACATACCTCTTCTATGGATCCTAGTTCTGCCTTCTGGATTGAAGCAAAACAAGTCTAATCACCTTTTCACATGCAGATTTGATATACTTGATTAGTCTTAATCTATTTTAATGTTGTAAGATTCTGTGATTTTTGTCTTTGTGGGTAATCCTAATAGTCACATCAATTGCCCCCTCCTCCCCCCCTCTAAGATTTAGTAGGTGGTCTTTGGGAGTTCCCATAACTGAAATATTCATTTCCAAAGTCATAATGAATGTCCATAAATTTAACCAGGCTGGTTTTCAGACAACACATACAGAGTCTGTGACTGATAGCATGCCTTAATTCTTTTTAGTTTGGTAAGAACGGCTAGACTTTTGTAATCCATTGGTGTATCCTTTAAGATATATCTTATCATCCTTATATACTTTATAATCCTATAAGATTTAAGATAAATTCAGGGTCACTTCCATGCCACAACGAGAAACCAGAATAAGACTTTAATAGAAAGATCTCATGTCCTCACCTCATTTTCTCTCCTGTAGGCTGCCACACATCTTCAGTTTCTTCAGCAGACCCTCTCATGCCATGGATTCTCAGTCTCTTCACCACCCTGATCGCCTGACTATCTACAGTTCCAGTCTGTCCCCGATCTTCTTAAATTTTGTTTTTGCTACTTTGATTTTTTGACCAAAGAAAATCTCTTCAGGATTTGTTCATCCCAAAGCTGTTGTAAGATGTCATCATTGTACCTCAGGATGATACTGTGCATGAGATTTCTGAATAGCATCTTCCAGCTCAGCCACTAGGAGACAGTGTGGTACAGTAGAAAGAGAATTGCATTCAAATCCCAGATCAAATGACTTGCCTCTGTTTCTCCATCCATAAAATAGGGATAATGAAATTTGTCCAATACAAGTCACAAAACTGTTTTGAAGATCAAATAAGATTATACTTGTAAAATGTTCAAGCCTTCGAAGCGGTATGTAGCTGGGAAGGGTGATGATGGGGTGGTGAACATACCTGCTATGCCTGGGTAATGCAGTCCCCAAGAGAAAGAGCCTGGGTAGAAGATTTTGAGAAAGAATGTAAGGAAGGGCTCAAATAATATAAATTTCCTATTCCCTGATTGGGGCATGTATAGACATTCTTTAATTGGTTCTGGTTTGCTAACTACATGCTGAAGAGATGGATTATTGATTGGCTATGGAGCTAGAACCAGAGTGCATTCAAAAACCACTAACTGGTCACAGCACATTTGGTCTTCATTCCCCCCTAGGTGTGTCTGAGTAAAGAAGTAAGAACTGTTCATATTGGGAGACGGTTCAGACTTTTATCTCCCCACTAGGGCTTCTGCAATATAGCCTGGGAGCCCATGGCCCTGCCATTGCTTCTGTCTCTTTTGTGCGTCTTCTTTCTTGTTTTTTTAGGTGAAAATGTGTTGAAGATAACGATGATATTGTGAGCTTTGAAAGGTCAGGAGAGGGAGCTGTTTGATTCTGAGAGCCAGAGTCTATGCCAGGATTTGCTGGAAACCAGAAAATGAGGAATACAGTCCCAAGCAATCTGCTTGACCCAGCCCCAGCAGTAGCAGAATTGCAGGCTCATTCATTTATTGATTATGTTGGCTATGTTGCATTTAGAAGTGATTTGATGGTAGAAATTGAATTGTGTTTGAGCCCATTGTCTCTAGGGACTGAGGTAGATTTGGGGAGAATATGCTGCAATTGTTTTTGGGGGGGGAGTGATATTTCAAATGATGTCTCTGCTATGCTTTTGTCCATTTATGGAAAATATTTTGTTGTTACTGAGTCATTTTACTTGTGTCTGACTCTTTGTGACACCATTTTGGGGTTTGTTGGCAAATATGTTGGAATGATTTGCCATTTCCAGTTGAGGAAACAGAGGCAAATAGGGTGAAGTAACTTGTCCAGGGTTCAGGGTTACTTGTCCAGCTAGTAAGTGTCTGGGTCCAATACTTCTAACTACTGAGAATAAAAGCCAATTTATATTAAATGGTTAAATGGTTATGGGGCACTGATCATTGAAAGTTAATAACAGAGAGAACACAATGAAATAGTGTTAGAGAAAGACACATCCAAACCACTTAAGAATTTCCCTAGTGGAAAGATGTAGGCAACCTTGTCCTGGGAGAAGAGTTTTGAGTATTTTTCCAATAAAAAACTCTTAGCTATTTTTAATCATCTCAGATCACTGCTCTAGTACCAAGAACATATCATCAGAAAAATTCAGATATGAATTTAAAGACCCAAGAATTTAAATAATTTTCATAGAATCATAAATCTAGAGTTGGGAAGGACCTTGGAGGTCAGATGAGGAAACTAAGGCAGACTGGTTAAGGGACTAGTCAACATTATACTGTTGTGTATATATATATATATATATATGTATATATATATATATATATATATACTTAATATATGTATATATATATATATATACTTAATATATGTATATATATATATATATATATATCAGAAGGATTAAAAATAATCCTCTATATTCTGGTCATATTTAAAGTTCCAGATGTTTAATTCATTTTTTTGCCAAATTGTTCAGCAAGGCTATTTGAGGTTGAATACTGGGAAACTCTGATACAACTATTTGGCGACTCTGGGACAACTTAATCTTGCCTTTTTGTGACTTGGCTGACAGTCTCTCACCCTGGGCTTGAGGTGACCAATTTCACATTAGAGACTTTGTTCTGAAGTTGTAGTATCTCTGAGCTGTACCTCAGATCTTGGTCACAGGAAGACCTCAGAATTTGTACAGCCATCTGCTATTTGGAGGAACTAATCAAAAGTTTTGACTCTAAGAAGAGATGACGAGGATATTTTTTGCTTTTTGAAGACACTGATTTGAGGGAAAAGGTTGGCAGCTTTTAAGGGATGATTAGAGAAGAACTGTTCTTTCTTTACTATTCCCTGGACATTGATGTCCATTGTCTGAGGTAGATATCTTTCAGAACTCAGGAAAGAGAACAGATCTGGAAAGGTTCGTTAACACCCTGGGCTTAGGGCTTCTGTTTTACTGGAAGAGCTTAACACATTGAATTGATGGTCTAGAAAAAGAACAGCCAGCAGAGAAGTAGCTCCAGTCAGCTGGAAAAGGGAGGCTTACCAATCAGTAGCACCAAATATACTTAAGGAAGCAGATGGTGTCAAGTCTCATAATCCAGAATCATGAATTGCCCCAAACACGTCATCTATACATGTGCCTTCAAGCAATGGTTTCTTTGTGTCCTGTTTCCCCAATGTGCATTGATGGAAGATTCCAGGTTTATGGATGGAATTTTATACTGTAATTATTCTTAATTTGCATTTTATTAATAAATAATTCCAACGTCAATTTGACTGATTTGTTAGATATTAATTGCACTGATGGGGACTATAATTGTTAGTCATAGCAGTATCTTTATGTTGGGGTTACCCTTAGATGTTTAAGAGGGGTTGTAGCAGTGTAGCCATCCTTATTTGGGAATTCTCTAGCCTGTCAACATGAGTGCAGGTTAAGCCCAGAGAGAAAAGAGATGAGGGATGTCGTACCGATACATGATTGCTAAAAGTAACAAAATGAGCCATAGTTTACATTGTAATTCCCCTTATATTTCAGAAAAGGAAGTTGAGAAAAACTAAATGGCTTATCTAAGTAGAGGAGTTAATTTAGTACCAAAGTACTTAAAATCTGGTCTCTGGTCTGCTATTTAATTTTCCCTATTTTACAGATGAGGACATTGAAGCTGAGTGAGGCCAACTGATTATCCCAGAATCACATAAGCTGTTTAGTTTCTGAGGAAGGATTTAAACTCATCTTCCTTACTCCAAGTCCCAAACTCTTCACATGTTCTGGAAACTTTTCTTATGTTTTGCAATAGCAGAAATGGGACAAAAGGATCTCTGGATGTCCCTTTCAAGTAAACAAGGTGACCTACGTCCTCTTAAATCCCTTGCAAAGAGGTAATCCCTACTTATAGCCTGATTTCCCTGAATTGTTGACTTTTATATTGTGTCATAAGTGACCGTGTGAACATTTTAGGAATGAAATATTGACATTGGACTCTCCCTAACTACAATTCATCTTCTCTCACAAAGATGTGACTAAATTTCTCCCAACACTTTTAATGCTTCATAAAGTATGTGCTTTTGACTTAGTTTGTCTTGGATGGTCCCAATCTCACCCATCCTAACTTTCTCATCCCTTATGGTCAGAATAAAAAAAAAAAGAAAGTGGATAGTGAATATGTTATTATATCCAGCTAGGGAATGTGAGACTTTAACTGCAGCCATTATATCAATCATTCTGAAAGACATATGGTCCAGCCTGTGGTTTTCAGGTCATTGGATAGCGGCTTATCTGGTGATTTTTCTTAAGATTTAGGCTGGCTTCCTTTAACAGGCATTATTTAAAAAGGAAATTTGTTATCTTATATTTTTGCAGGTCAAAACAATTAGCACGAATTCCTGGAATTAGTTCCACATTAAGATTAGGTTATAATGGAAGAAAATTTGGATTTTTATAACTTAGCCTAATCATTTCTTGTTCCTTTTCAAAAGCTAGTTTTTGGTTTTTAGAAGTTGTCACCTTTACTAAATTACAGGGAATTTATATCAGTGTTTCTACTCTATGGTAAACATAGTACCATGCTTCTGGTTTTTTTGGCTCCTGGAGACTTTTGCATTTGTTTGACTCAGTGATGAGCAAAGCTGTTCAGATTGGGGTGGGAGTAAGGGGTGGGAGGGACAGAACTGCTGACAATGTTGTGGGACACAAACTTAAACATATGCTATTTCTGTTGCTCTCATAGTTGACCAGATAATTTAGCTTCTGGAAAAACTGGATGAAAAAAATGTTGTTATTTTTCAATTCAAGGAAAGAGGAGCTAAGAAACTCTACCTAGCTTCAACCTTAAGCTAACTTTGATTTCAATGGGGCTTAAGACAATGCTGATTCTCAATGTGATAGAGCTGGCTTTCTGTCTTTTTTGTTTTTTTTTGTTTGTTTTTTGTTACTAAGCAAAGTTTTATCAACAGATTTAAGATCTGTTGTAATTATCAATTAGAAGCATCCAGGTAATTTGTGATGTACATCTGCATTGCCACCACAGGGCTAGATGAAATATCAATAAGCCTAGTTCAAATGGTACCTCTTGGGAACATACAGTTTACAGAGCTACCAAGACAAATTATTGAGACCTAGAGGGAAACTGATTTGGGAGAATGATTGGAATATTCTTTTTTTTTTTTTTCCTTAGGCAATTGGGGTTAAGTGATTTGCCCAGGATCACAAAGCTAAGAAGTGTTAAGCATCTGAGATCATATTTGAACTTGGGTCCTCCTGACTTCAGGGCTGATTCTCTATCCACTATGCCATCTAGCTGCCCTGATTAGAATATTCTTGTTTTATAATTTTTTTTAAGCATCTGCCACTGATGACCTTCTTCTTTTGAGCTCTTTTGTGCCTTCACTTTCTGTGATCTTATTCTCTCTCCATTCTTCCTGATTCTTCCTTCTCAAACTCCATTTGAACATTATCCTTAGTCCTTTCACTATGTGTGGCCTTGTCCTGGCCGCTCATTTTTCTCCACATTCTTTCCCTCCCAAGTTCAACTGTTGCCCGTATGTAGAGGACTCCAGATCTTTGTATCCAGACTTATTTCCTCACTTTGTCTTAAGTACCACACCAACAGTTGCTTATTAGACATTTTAAACTGGATTATTTATAGACATCTCAACTAACATATTTAAAAGAAAGCTCAACTTTCTCCCCAAATTCTTCTCTCATCATAACTGCCTAATTTCGATGAAGGCAATAATATATTCTGGTTATGCATGTTTGTGACCTCAGAGTCATTTTCATCTCCTGTTTTCCTCATTGCATTGCATTCAACCAACCTTCTAAGTCTTATCATTTTCATTCTTTCAATATCTTTTAAATCATCTCTTTTCTCTCTCCACCCCATAATCACTTTCTACCTTGGATTACTGTGATAGCCTCCCTAGCTACTCTCTGTAATTCTAGTTTCTCCCCTCTATTAGCTATATTCCTAAAGGATATGTCACCAGTTCTGAAGGCTGGGGGCTTTTTTTGGCCTTCTCTTTCCTCTAAAATATAAACTTTCCTCTTTGGCATTTAAAGCCCTTGAAAACCAGGTTCCTTTCTAGGGTGAAGGCATATCATATTCCTTCAGAAACTGTTACATCCAAACTGGTGTTCTTGCTATTCCCCATATTCCATCAGCTCCTGTCCCTTTGCTTTTTCAGAGACTGTCCCTTGTCCCTGGAATGCACTCCATCTTCATCTTTGTCTTGGGAAAACTCTAGCTCTTTTCAAAGTTTAGTTAAAGTAGCATCTCCTAATCAGAACTTTCTCAGTCTCCAATTTCTAGTGCCACTCCCAATTGTAATCTTTATTTTTTATTAGTTGTGTTCATGTTGTTTCCTGAAATAGGATGTAAGCTGCATCTAGCATGAGGACTGGCAATAGTAGATATTTAATGTTGAATGAATAGAATGAAAGCATCTAAGGAAGTTTCATGATTTACCTGATATCTGTAGAGAGACTGATTTTGATTTTAGTTCTTCTTTATCCATCTTTCTCAAATTTATAGTCAAATAATAATTGAAGATCCTTTTCCTTAATTTTATATGGACTTGTTTATTTTAGAACATTTCTGGTTCTAATCTTCTATTACCAAGACCTCTATTCTCTTTTCCTAGATCCTTCTGGAAAGGTACCTTTGAAGATCCACTGGGAACATAGGCATGTTTGGGGGATGCTGCAGATCAGACTTCTCTTCTCAGGTTTTGAAGTATGTGAGATGTCTTTTATCTTACATGTTGTGTGGATGGCCCTGGAGCCATAAGAAATGATCTTGGTTCAAAGGTCAGACTTGCAGGTGAATCCTGTCCTTGAATGAGCCAGGGAACAAATATCGAGTGCTGCCTGGTTCTGTGTTTATGCTTTCTTTGACCATAGAGATCCTAAAGAGAGAAGGTGTGTGTGTGTGTGTGTGTGTGTGTGTGTGTGTGTGTGTGTGTGTGTGTGTGTATGTATATACCTGGTGCTTTATCCCAGTTTGGATATTTAATTTGTAGCATCATTTGCACAGGAAACTCTTGATGAGAAAATTCTCTCAGTTCATGCAAATAACACTTTTATACCACTTATATACCTAGGGGCTGGAACAGCTAAAGGGACTTGCCCAGGTCACCCAACCAGTATGTGTCAGAGGTAAGGTTTGAATTCTAATTTCAGGGCCAACATTCTGTCCACTAGACCAGTATTTCTTTCCTTTTCAATTCATGATTCCTTTTCACCTGAGAAATTTTGACGTGACCCTGGACATATATGTACATAAAATACTATATAAGCCAAACATTTACTGATAAAAAAATCATAATTTCATGATCCCCCTACACTGAGTTACTAATCCTTATATAGGATTATGACCCATAGTTTAAGAAGCTGGATGCTAGACCATTCCACCTTCCCCTTGTCCTTTTTCATGAGATGTCAAATGGTTTACTTTGAAGTCTTTAGAAAAGTCCTTTCACCTTCAAGTCCTTCCTGAGACAGTGGGTATAGTGATTTGAGATAGACAGGAGACAGGGAAACTTTGTTTGATATCCTGTCTCTGGCATTCACTACACGATCTTGAACAAAGCACAGAAACTCTCTGAATTGTAGCTTCCTTCTCTATAACATGATGATAACACGAGGCTCTTATGAGAATTAAGACTTAAATAACTATATGGACATGTATACATATATTGTACTTAATTTATACTTTAACATATTTTACATGTATTGGTCAATCTGCCATCTGGGTGGGGGGAAGGAGGGGAAAAGTTGGAACAAAAGGTTTGGCAATTGTCAATGCTGAAAAATTACCCATGCATATATCTGGTAAATAAAAAAGCTATAATAATAAAAAAAGAGTTATATACTTAAGGCACTTTACAAACCTTAAAGCAGATCGTACAAAGGACATTGTAGTTAAACTGGAGGGAGATGCACTGTGTCATAGAGGAAAGACTCTCACTTCTGACTCTTATTAGCTGTGTGATCGTGAACAGGCCACTTAAGCTCTATGAGCCCTCATTTGAAAGAGTAGAAGAAATTTGAAAAAAAAAAAAAAAAAAAGGATTTCTGTAGTAACTACCTTGTGGAGGTGTTATGAGTAGCAATTGAAATTCTGACTGGTAAAGTATTTTTTAAAGCTTTCTCTCCTGTTCAGACTTGTGGTTTCATGGGAATGAGCATCATCTTGATCTTACTAACTTACTAAAAGAGTTACTTAGAAAAACTGTGTTTAAATGATTTGTTTATTATCACACAGCCAGCATGCATCACCTTAAACTATAATGTAATGGCTAATGTGGAAATATGTTTAACATGATTGCACATGTATAACCTCTATTAGGTTGCTGGCTGTCTTGGAGAGAGAAGGGAAAAAGGAAAAAGTGAGAAAAATTTGGAACTCAAAATCTTATAAAAATGAAGGTTGAGGGGCAGCTAGGTGGCGCAGTGCATAGAGCACTAGCCCTGAAGTCAGGAGGACCTGAGTTCAAATCTGGTCTCAGGACACTTAACACTTCCTAGCTTGGTGAACCTGGGCAAGTCACTTAACCCTAATAGCCTCAGGGAAAAATAAAGAAAAAGAAAAAAAGAAAATGAAGGTTGAAAACTATCTTTACATGTAATTGGAAAAAATACTATTTACATTAAGAAAGAAAATAAAATATAATATAAATGGTGTACTCTAGGACATGGAGAATTACAATACAATACAATAGCCTACCTCTTCAATAGGTTTTCAATATAAATATTTCTTCTGAAATCCTCAAAAAAGTCTAGATGCATGGGCATTGGGCTCCAGGAAACTATAAAAGACATTTTTCTTCTATTAAATAATTTCATGTAATTAAATCAGCTACAAGAACAACATGACCAAAGAACAGTTGTAACTTCCATCTCTCCCATGAGGATTAGACTGTTTTGCTTGGTTTTAGAGTTAACATGAGCTTTATAAAATTTTTTTGGTGTTTATGAAGGTTTCTAATCTACCAGGCTCCAAGGATTCTGGCTTCAATCCAAGGCTAACTTTCACTTTTCTTCATCAGCTCTGATTTTCATGTATGTTTTTTATGTGCCTGGTACATAGTAGGCACTTAATGATTGGTGGGTTTATAGGTTCAAAGTAAACAGTCAATATTTGGAAATTCCTTTGACTCAAGTGCCCCAAAGAAACTTGGACTAATGATATGTATTCCTTAGGTTTGTCTGATGGGAATGTGGCAGGATCTAGATTTTCCTTGTCCTCTGAAATGCAGATTCCATTGGGGGAAATCTCAGGTTATCAAGTCTGGTGTCTCAGAAAAACTCTAAGTCACTATTCTGACTAACTCCAAGCTTTGAATGTATTCTTTCTCTTCTTCCCCCAGGGGGTCATCTTTACCCATTATTGTCCCCAACCATAGATATCAACAGCCACCCAGAGCATACCTACTTGGTTAACTCCAAAGGAAAGATTCAGGGGGTGACTGTAAGTATTACACTCAAGAAAGCAGGGAATCTAATTAATATAGACCATGAAAACAAAAATAGACACACAAAAAGGTAATATATTAGATAGTTTATTAAATTTCCTCTGGGCTCACTGTCTGATTTCCTTTAGGGCCAGCCTGATTTCTTTTTGGCTTTGTACACATCCTAAATGGCATGGCTTAGACCCTGTAGTAGCTGGCTAATATTCTGCCACCAGCATTTCAGTCCACACTAGCCCTTCTTACTTTGGTCCTAAGCATTGGTGTGTGGTATTTCATGTCTGAATGGGGTGGGGTGGTGGTGGGAGGGAGCAAGTCTTCAATTGGGAAGGACAAATCTCTTCCTCATAAGGCAGAATCCAAGATTATCTTTAGGATCCTGGTGAAGGAAAGGTAATTAAATCAAAAAGGAAGTTTGATTTTGATGAAAATCAGTGAAGCAGGTTGGGGGACCACACCATATATCTCTACACCTTGTTATTTTAGCTCCTGGCTATTTTTAAGCAGTGATTGGACAAGTGAGGCATGAAGCCCAATTTTGAAACCATTTCTCTCATGCAATGTGACCTCTACAAGGATTGCCTAAGGCATCTATTACAAATGTTGGGACCTTCATTCAGTAGTGTAGCTCTTTAAATATTTATAGCTTCTCTCTCTCTCTCTCTCTCTCTCTCTCTCTCTCTCTCTCTCTCTCTCTCTCTCTCTCTCTCTCTCTCTCTTTCTCTCTCTCTTTTGCCTCTCTCTCTACTTCCCCCCTCTCTACTTTCCCCTCCCCCCCTGTGTCTCTTTCTCTGTCTCTCTCTGTCTCTTTTTCCTCTCCCCTCCTCTCTTTTCCTCTCCTCTCATCTAAGGTATGCTCATCTGAAGCTGTCTGTCCTTGGAAAGGCCGGGCACCAGCCACATTGCCACAGTGGATAAAGGGAAGTTTCCAGGGGCTGTGGAATTCTAGCCCCCCCGGCAGTGCTGAGGGCTCTGCTTTGTCCATCTGCTTTGTCAGAAGCCTGAGTGATACTTGCTTGGCTGGCTACGCAGCAACATCCAACACTAATTTGATGATGTCACAGTTGAAAGCCCTTGGACTTAGCTCTTCCCTAGGTATTTCCATCACCTAGGGGCTGATGTGATGCTTGTGTTAAAAAGAAAATGAAAGTATTGTCTTTGGCTGCAACACCAAGGCGGGGGGAAGTTGTAGTCTAGGGTGTTGCACATGGAAATGGACCAGAAGGCACTCAAAACAGCAGGCTGGACCCACATTTCCTTTTCTTAAGGGAGAACTTGTAGGATTGAAAATATCTGCCCCTCCCTCCCCCACCCCACAAAGTCCAATTTTAACCTGCACTGTCAATGAATGGTTTTTGGCAGGCAGGGAAGCCTACAAGGGGACTGTGTGCTGGTCCCTCGAAGTGGGATACGTGTTTGGCTTCCCTGCACATTCACTAAGCTCTGCCCTGTCGTGCTGGGGGGGGGTCTCCCGGAGCCTTCCTGACAGGGGTGAAGTCACTAACTCATGGGAAAGCCCAGTCTAAAATGAGATTCTTATGGCCAGCTTTCTTTTTCATGTATTTTCATTCTGTGGGGACTCTAGGCAAGTGGTATTTCTGTTGGTTTTTTCAGGACAGCTGCTAAACCCTGCAGATGTTCATCATTCTGCTGTTCAACACCAACCATGGGGGACAGTGAGTCTAGATCGACCCTAGTGGCCAGGGCAGGGGAACGTAGCTGGTGCTGGAGCCCTTCCTTCTTTCGTCCAATGTTGATTCTTGGTCACACAGCAAGTCCTCTCCCATGGCATACTTGGCTTTGGACTGGGCCAAGAAGGTAGGCAGGTTCACTTGGCTCTCCTCAAACCTGGTCTTGGGAGAGGACTTGTTATTGCTAAGGTTACATCTGAGCAGTTGGTTGGTGGGGCTATTGGGATGGTGTTAGAAGGGGAAAGCAGCTTAAGACAGCTGGAATCCAATGGTCTGGGCTCATCACTTAGCCTGAGCAGTCCTCACCTCCATTACTATCGTTTCTGTACAGGAAAGGAAATAAAAAGAAAATATTATGAGTTTGGATAGCATACACCACACACATAATACAGCTCATTTCTTGTTCTCCAGGTGTACACAGCTGGTTTTTTTTTTTTGTTTTTTTTTTTTTTTTTTTTTTTGGTTGTTGTTGTCCAGGTGTATTGGATGAAACCCAGTTGTCTGCAAAGCTCTTAGATCTCATCTGACTGACTTCAGGCCTTTATTTGAATTTAATTTATTCTGCCTGGTTCTGATGATCGGCCACATGCAGATAACATGAATCAGACAGTAATTATCACAAAGAAGGAAAGTCATATACCTTGTGTAGAGTGCTGAAGAGACAAATAATTCCTGGGTTTATGCACATACATGGTTAAACATAAAAAAGTAGCAGACACTTTGAAATTATACCACTTGGCAACATAGAACTGCATTTGGGGTTGAGATGAAAGAGGCACATGGAAGAAGGAAAAGAGTTAAATTGCCACAATTAAGTGAACTGGATAGTATAGAGGAATGAGCACTGACTTTAGAGACAGAGGATTTGGATTTAAATTCTCCCCTTCCCTCCAGTACATACTTCTTGTGTGACTGGGCCACATGTAACTTTTCTGACCTCAGATTTCTCATTTATGAAATTATGGGGTGGTAATTGATGGGGAAGGGGTTATAATCATGAATCTAGTATTCTATGACTTTAGCTTTTCAACACTGAATTACATATTAAAGAAGTCTTCTGGAAGAACAAAAAATATTTCACTGGTCCCATTTATCACCTTCTTTGAGAAGAAAATTGGATGGGTATTTTATTACTTTTGGATTAGATCTGTCACTTTATTGTTATATATAGGGAACTCAAAGGAAAGAAACAAAATCTCTTTACCAGTGCAGATTGCCACCTTCTCAAGCAAATTATGATCTGGAATTGCCTGCTGTGTTTGAGAAGTTTAAGTGACATGTCCAGGATCACACAGACAGAATGTGTCCAAGAGGTGGAGCCAAGATGGCAGAGTTAAGGCAGGGGCTCACCTGAGCTCTCCCTCAGACTCCTTTAGAATGTGTCCAAGACAGAACTTGGGACTCACGCTTTCTTGACTCAGAGGCTAACTCTCTATCTACCACCTAGAATCACGGAATCAATGTCCATGTAGTCTAACTTCACAAAAGCACTCCTCACTATATCCTATGTGAAAGGTGGTCATTCAGTCATTTCTTAAAGAATCCAAGGAGGATGATTCTCACCACTTGCCTAAACTGCTCATTTTATGCTTCAAAAGCTTTAGGGAGTTTTTCCTGATCTTTCAAGCTCAAAATTGCTTCTTTACAACTTCTACCCATTTACAGGTTCTGCTCTCAGGGGCTAAAAAAAAAGAACAAATCCCTGCTTCAAAGAATTGAAGATCACTATCAAGTCACCCCCAAGTTTCTTTTCTTCAGCCAAATCTGTCCAGTTCCTTCAACTGACCTTCATTTGTCATAGATTCAAGGCTCTTCACCATCCTAGTTGCTCTCCTCTGCTAGAGCATATCAATGTTCTCCTTAAACTGTGCACTTGGAACCAAATACAATACTCAGGATGAGTTCTGATGATGGCAGAGTAAAGTGAAACTCTCTCCTCGCTATCCCTGGAAACTATGCCCTGCTGCCTCTCCAGTCATTACTGTCATTGTTGTTGCCATTATTGTCATCATCATGATGATGATTATTATTCCCTGGATGTTGTGTATATTGAGCTAGAAGCTGCTCCTCGGTCTTTTCATCCACTTAAATCTCAGGCTATTCTTGTCCTGATGTATCACAATCCAGCCCTCCATTCCATCTCAAAGCCACATTTATCCAGAGATGTTATTGGTAATGTTTAGTAGTTGATAATTTTCTCTTTGATTAAATTAGAATACTAGAATTCTAGACTTCCCCCCTCACATATACCCCCAAAGATATTGAAACTTGTCTATTCAAATAAATGCAGGGTTGGAACAGTTTTGTGGAGTTACTATACTAAAGGGCAGTTGTGGGGGAAGAGGAGGGGAATTCTTTTTTCCTTCCCCTCCTATTGGTTACAGTGATGTCTATCAGTAGATTTACTTGTTCAGTAGAGATGCTTTGGCTAGCAGAACAAGGGTTAGTTCAAGAGAGTTCAAGATGCAAATGAAGGCAGACATAGAGATGCAGTGACTTGAGGAAAGATGCAACTTTAAGATTCATGATCCTGGTACCTTGGATTTAAGGAAGAATTAGACCTGACAACTGAGATTGGAGCTAAGAGAACTCTAGAAAGGACATAGAGGCCCCAAATATTAGTTACATGTGTTTCCTTACTACCTTCGTACTTTGCATTTTTTACTAAATGTAATTTTCCCATGAATTTGTGAGAGAGTGCATTTCAGGTTTTTTTTTTTTATTTTGGAGGGGAAGGAATGGGTTGTTGCTTCTATTCTATGCCATCTTAAAAATTCTGTTATTTTGAGCTAATTATATCAACTGGCTGGCTGTTAACAGGAAACATAGCAGTGGGAGGGACTGTAATTTTAGTTTGCCCTTGTTCTGTCATTTTTCAGTCAAGTTCAACTCTTTATGACCCATTTAGGGTTTTCTTGGCAGAAATCCTGGAGTGGTTTGCCATTTCCTTTCCAGCTCATTTTACAGATGAGGAAACTGAGATAAACAGTTGAAGTGACCTGCCCAAGATCACACAGCTAGTCAGTGTCTGAGGCTAGATGTGAACTCAGGAAGATGAGTCTTTCCCACTGCAAACCTGGTGCTCTATGCACTATGGCACCACCTAACTGCCCCTAGTACCCACAGGATACTCCAATCTCTAAATCGCTTAGAGAGAGAGAGAGAATTGCTGAACAGGGTTTTACAACTTACACAACTCCCTTATTTTACAGAGAAGAAAATTGAAACTCTAAGAAGTTGTGACCAGCCCAAGCTAGTGACAGAGCCAGAATTCAAGGGAAGGCAATGTTACCTTAGTAGAGTTCTTCTACTATTCCAAGCTCCCAGAGATCTTGGGAGCCTGTGTGAAAACCAGTATTTCTTTGTAGGGGATGAGGGAGCAGCAAAGCACTCTTGAGAACTGTGCCTTAATAAATTAGCATTATGAGGATTTGCCTGGTAGACTATGTATTTCTCATCCTCACATTCAGATGAACTTCTAGGTCACCTTGGGTGTATGATCCAAGGAGTGTTGCCATTTGTAATATAGTAGTCTTTTCTTATACTTAAACCTAGTATTCACAAACCAAGGTTCTAGAAGCACTTTTAACACCCTAGTTTCCTTAATATGTCCATTTTGCAATGGAGAGATTGATGCATGGAGAAGAAAGAGGTATTGCAGGAAGCTACTCTCACCCTTTCTGTCCCTCCTGACAGATTTCATCGTCACAGGTGGAATGGAGACCAACCAGGGCATATTTCTATAACTACAAAAGGTGAATATAAAGTTTTCTTGAATTTTCCCCCCTCTCCCTTCCATTAGCATAGAAAATAGACACGACTCTTATTTCTCTACATTTAAAAGAAAAATTTGTTGTCAATTCTCCAGTCCCGCCTCTTCCAGCAAGCTTTCACCAGCTGTTCCAGGCAGTACTCATATTTTCCTCTGAAACCCTCAGGCACTTACTGTAGTTTGTGCTGCTTATTGGCTCAGCATATGCAACCTTTACTGAAATGGATCCTTGGTTGTCCATGTCTGTCCCCTGTGAGCTTTTAGCTATGTTTCAGTACTGGTCTGCTTGACTCAATTGCAAACTTTGTGCTCTGGGGCAGAAATGAGGATGTCCTATAGGGCTCTGTAGCATCCATAGCTTTTAGCATAAAGCATTGGCCATAGTAGATATTTATAAAATATTTGCTGATCAAACGGTTGCTTAAATGAAAACTGCTTGCAGGTCTCTTACAAAAAGATGGAAATGTAGAGATTGGTTCTTCCAACTTTCTCTTGGCTATTTGCTCAAGGCAAACCTATTAGTTTAATTAAGTTCCTTTTACTCCCTTTGAAACCCGCCTTCCTTGTGCTTTGGCTGGGAATTGATTCCACCAGCAAGCCTTATGACTCTGTTGTGACAAATAACAGATACCATCAGATATGTGTTGCTATAGATACTCCTACTGAGAAGCCTCCAGCATGAAGCATTCTGGTATTAGGGAAGCCAATGTGCATGCACACAGCAAAAGCAAAAGGGAGCAGGCTGGTGTATCCTGAGCTTTCTTCAAAACATAGTTCAGGTATCACCTCCTACACTGCTACAAGTGATCCTCTCACTTGCTGCTGTTCTCTCCCTATTGAAAGCACTCTGCATTTATTTTTATTTTTAATTTTGCTAAGGCAATTGAGGTTAAATGACTTGCCCAGAGTCACACAGCTAGGAGGTGTGACGCGTTAAGTGTCTGAGGTCAGATTTAAGCTCAGGTCCTCCTTTCTTCAGGGCTGGAGCTCTAGCCACTGGATCAATTAGCTGCCCCTCTGCATTTATTTTTACATTTTATTTTCCCAGTAGAATGTAAGCCCTTTGAGGATAGGCACTTTCACTATTTTTGCCTTTGAATTCCCAGCTCTTAGCATAATGCTTTCCACTTGGTAGGTGCTTAATGTTTGTAACATTGAATGGATGAGTGGATCAAGCAGCTAACATTTACTGAGTATTTCCAGTGTGCCATGTTATTGTGAGGGGTTTTGGGTTAGTTTTCAAAGACTAACCTGAAATCATTCTTGTCCTCAAGGGTCTTACATTCCTCTGAGTGACACTTACTACAGACTATCAGTACTCAGATGGGATGGATAGACACTGTTATCTCCATTGTGTAGATTAGGTTTTCTTTATGAATAGAAAGAAAGAGGAAATCTGATTCTTACCTATGAAGGATTACCTTCATATTCATTATTCATTTATTTATATTCATATTCAATACCTGTGTATTACCTCCCTGAGAAGGCAGATCTGACCAACAGAGTGTGTTTGGGGGAAACTGTTGGCTGGGCGGGGGAGCTCCTTCACAAAATTCTGCTGAAGAGGCTTGAGTTGAAATTTACCCTACTAAAAGGTATGCCCTGAAAATACATGCACAGAGACATCTAAACAGGTACAAAACGCAGGTTAGCTTGAAAAGCTTATACCTTTAAAATTATATTTGGCTCTTTCTTGGATAATCACATACCCTAGCCTTGCCAACTCATGTAACAGAAACAAAACCAGAATAACTATCTCCCCAAGGATTCAGGCCCTTTGGAGAGAGCAGCTCTGTTGCCATCTTCTTGAGTCTTGTTTGATGATCAAGATTATGAGCTGCTGTTAGCCTGCAATTTACTTTCATTAAATGGAGATGGGGCCTAGCCAGACTTTGCCAACACATATAAAAGAATCATTAACCCCTGGGTTCCTGTATTGATGTTCCCTTCCTGGTGGAACTCATACTGGGACTGAAACCATTACCAATAAAGGCGCTTAAAGAATATTGGATACTGATGGGTAAACATGGTAAATATCTTATTAGGGATATAACTTGATCTTTCTTATTTTGGGTCATACTGGAGAATTGCCATCCTTTTCAAGTTGTGTAATATTCCCACAATTTCCCAATAATTTGTGAATTTAGTTTTCATGATTTGAGAGATTGGAGGCTGGTAATATAGCTCCTAAATAAGAACTTTGCGTTTATGAAGTAGGAGGGTTAAAATATGGCCAGACGGAGCTGGAGTTCATGGTGCTGTCAAAGGAGTTGTACATGGAACTATAGAAATTAGGGACGATCCAAGTGGGGAACAGCTGCATCCACCAAAGATCTTTTACCTGTATTAAGCCTGCTTTATACTATACATCCTTCCTGGGATGAGTTGATTATGGGACTTTCACAGATTTATGTACATGTTATTCTACTAAAGCATGTTGGAACCTTCTTTGACACTTAACATCTGGGAAACTTGACAATATGTATTAGACTGAACCAGGTCTCTTTGCCTTTGAGAGTGGCTTGATAAACACTATGCCATGCTGTTTTTCCCATCTATAAAATGGGGATAATAATAGCAGGGACTTCACATGGCTCCCGTAAGGATCAAATGAGATAATGTAAAATGTCTTGTAAATCTTAGATCCCTTAATATTTATTTATTATGATTAATATTATTGGAAGATGACAGCATTGTGACTCCCCTTCCCCTTTAATTAATAGGGCAAGAAAACAACAGGCCAGAGGAAATAAACCTAGATTTGGCAAATGACAATGAATTGGTGGACATGTTCCATTGACAAGAGTATTGTATCGAGCCCAGTCTTCAAAAGGCTGGAGCAGCTTTCTTCTGGAGAGAAAGAGTAATTACTATTACTGAAGTCCGTGAACAATGCTCTTAATAGCAATGGAGAGCTGTTCAACAGAAACTAATCCGGAAGGTAAGTGAAGAAGTGTCCCTGGAGGACAGGGAACAAAGACAATGAACCCTGGGAGAGACTAGACATACAAATGTACAGGAACCCACAAAGTGCCTATGCTTTTTTGTACTGTAAATTATGTTGAACTCTGCATTGAGTCCCAAACCTCTCTGAAATTCCTGAAGAAGACGCTTCAACTGAATCCCAGGCTTCCTTTCTTCTCTCATTCCTTGCATTCTGTTTGCTTCTTGTTCATGCTTCTGACCTGGAGCCCACCTTCTCCTTCCTACTGATTTCTTGGTTTATTTTAGACTTTTCAGTGCTCTTCTAATGGGGAATCTTTCTGTAGTGACCTTTCTCAGTTCCCCACTTGGGGAAAACTTAGCTCATGACGTGGACAATTGAGAGACAAAGGAACAAAAGGTCCCTTTCCTTGGTCCCAGTCAGGGTGGAATTGTATGAAACAGTCTAGCATGTTGTCCAGTTGCTGACTAGTTTTCCAGAATTCTGAGTGGGCAGTATAAGCCATTAGGAATAAACTTGAGTCTTTTGTCCCTCTGATTTTTCAGGCAGTGTGGTATGGTGGGTAGAGAGTTGACCTGGAGTCAAAGGATTCTAGAATCAGGTTCAGCTTCTGAATGACATTTAATACTTAGATAACTGTGGGCAAGTAATTAGGCCTCAGTTCTTCAGCTATAAAAAGAGAGGGTTGAACTAAATGTTCTCCTAGGTTCCTTCCAACTGTGCAGTTATGATCCTATGGTCTCTTCTCCAGTTACAGAATATGAGCTCCCTGAATCATGGAAACACCTACATAGAACAACACCTCCGAGGCCATCTTAGCCAACACAAAGCATTAGAATAAGAGACTCCCAGGATTTTGAAGAGAGAAATAAAGTTTTCTTCACAGAATCCTATGGACACTTTGCACAAAACAGGATAGGAATCATCATTTTTATTATCTTGCTGTTTATTTCCCATCTGGTTTTGAAAATAATGCTAATCATGAAGCTCTAGATTGAAGGGAAAGAAATAGCATGAGCAAATAAACTCAAAGGAAATAATTGAAAACAAAGAACTAGGAGGTTCAAAGTCCCTGAAGAAGAATTTATTTCTGCAGGAGGAATGGGGAAAGAATTTTACTCAAGTTCCCAGGAGGTACTGATTTTTTTTTTTTACAAGGCAGCTCTGATTTTTCTCTCTTAAGCACCATGGAGCTCAAAAGGGTTATATTATCCTAAGCACAGAAGGGTATGACTCTGCAATAACCAGTGCATCTGTGTCCATGAACTGACTGTATCTTAGGAACAGGAATGAACCCTAAATAACACAGATGTGTGCTCTTTGAAACCAGATAGATAACTGCTTGTTTGAGAAACCAGAAACTAACTAAACTAAACTAACTCTCTCTCTCTCTCTCTCAGCTACTGAGACTCTTCTAGGATGAGATCCCAGGAGCCCCTAGTATTTTGGATGTCTTAGTTCTCCCATGCTTCAGGCTCAGGAAGGAACTAGGGCATTAAAAGGTAATTAGACCATAGGGAGAGCTTGGCTGTCAACACCTAAGTTATGTATTCCTTGTGCCACGGACACATTTAATTTGACCATATGCAATAGCACACTTAATTTCCATCTGTTACATTTATGTTAAACCTATCTCTCCAACTGGATTGTAAGTCCTTATCAGCATGCATGTGTGAGGTTAGAGAAAGCAATATTTTTCTGTTTCTTGTTTTTCCTCCTTCTATTGTGAACATTAAAGTTCTGAGCATCTTGGGGGAAGCTCTTCTCCCCTGGGAGAACTTTAGCTGGGCTCAGAAACACAAATGGCTCAGGACGGGTGATATCCACCACATTTTTTTCCTTGGTGATTCTGATTCAGTAGCACATTTTGCAGTAAGGCTGCCTAAGATGAAAGTTTTGGGATCTTTAAGAGCTGAATGCGCTTGGAGAGCCTTTGATTTGCCAGGAAGCAGTCACCGCCATGTCCCCAAGCCACAGCATCAGAACCGGCAGAATTGACTACATGTACACAACAGCTGGGATTTTCAAAGCAGCCCTTATCACTGCACTGTGTATTTCTGATTCTAGTGGGATAATTGTAACAGGACAATTCCCTAATAATTACTCAGGTATCATCACTGTAGTTGGTAAGTAAAGTTGCTGGTCCATGAATGCTGCCTCCCCTGGGCACTTTATCCATTTGTCTCTTGTCATAAGCTGTCTACCATCCCCTGCTGTGGTGTGCCTCTGAGGCAGGAGCTCAGCATGCACCAGCTGAATGGTGAGATACAGATGAGACAGTGTGGATCGCCTCTGGTTACCCACCAGCAGCCTGACAGGCTGTTAAGAATGCTCTCTCACTGCTCCCCAGTCCCTCCTGATGAGCCTCAGCATCCAGGAGTGTTGCTCACCTGCCCTCACTGCCCCTCATGTGGTACTTAAGGTCCTGGCAAGTGAAATGATGATCTCTAAAACAGGTCTGAGGCAAAAGTAGAAAATTATGGAATATATTTCCTTCCCTCACTTCTCTGATTCTTCCCTGCAATCTCTTAGTTTCTTTTTTTTCTTTTGTTTCATAAGCACAATCTACTCGTTCATTTTAAAACATA
The DNA here is from genome assembly GCF_048593235.1 of Sminthopsis crassicaudata. NCBI lineage: Eukaryota > Metazoa > Chordata > Mammalia > Dasyuromorphia > Dasyuridae > Sminthopsis > Sminthopsis crassicaudata. Next base: position 195,665,138 of record NC_133622.1, read on the forward strand.
CATTAGGGGCAGCTAGTTGGTGCAGTGGACAGAGCATCAGCCCTGAAGTCAGGAGTCAGGAGGACCTAGTTCAAATCTGGTCTCATACATTTAATCCTTCCTAGCTGTGTGACCCTGGGCAAGTCACTTAATCCCAATGGCCTCAACAAAAACAAACAAACAACCCCCCCCCCCAAAAAAAAATCCCAAAACATAAGCTAAGCCAAAGATGTTTTGTTGACAATATGTAGGTTTGCTATTTGTGATCCTCAGGAAACTGTCCCCAAAGGCTGTCTTTTGTGTGTTGGGGACCCCCTCTCTATTTGGTCTGTTTTGGCAGGGTACTCATTGTGCACAGTGCATTCTGTGTCCAGGTGGATGCCTGGATTATTGTAATGGCCTGTCATTATTCTGATCTCAAGTATTTCCCCACTCTAACACAGCTGTCAAAGTGATCTTGATAAAGCACAAATCTGAATATTACTCTCCTCCTACTCAATAAACATCAGTAGCTTCATTATTGCCTCCAGAATCAAATATAAAATTCTCTGGCATTCAAAGCCTTTTTAATCCGTTCACTCTTTCCAATCTTCTTACATCATTACACCTTACTCCCTGCCCTCATATTTTGTGATCCCAGGACACCTTCCTCCTTGCTGTTCCTAGTCCATCTGTCTCCAGTATGGAGGTCACTGGTGGTCCCCCCATCTCTAATGCTCTGGCTTATCTTTGCCTCCCAGCTTCCTGTGCTTCCTATAAGTCCCAGTTAAAATCCTTCCTTCTATAGGAAGTCTGGGTAACTAGGTGGCACAATGGATAGAGTGCCAGGCCTTCAGTAGGAAGACTCATTTTCTTGAGTTCAAATCTGGCTTCAGATTCTTACTAATTGTGTGACACTGAGCAAGGCAGATAACCCTATTTGCTTAGTTTCCCCAGCTGTAAAATGAGCTGGGGAAAAAAAATGGCCAACTACTCTAATATCTTTGCCAAGAAAACGCCCAAACAGAGTCAAGAAAAGATGGACACACCTGGAAAATAACTGAACAATAGGAAGCTTTTCCTGATCCTCCTTAATTCTTCTCTCTTATTAATGCCAATGTAAAACTTCATGTTGTTTAATTTTGCATTATTTTTTGCATGTTGTTTCCCCCATTATATTGTGAATTTTTTGAGAGTGGGGACCATTTTAAAATTTTTTTTGTCCCTCCATGTTTGTCCTAATACCTCCCACATAGTAGATGCTTAATAAATGTTTGACTGACTAAACCATCAGGAGGATTTTCTACAATAAGACTTCCCTGTACCAATGAAATCACAGTCTGGATGAAAGTAAAAGCATGACAGAATTGTATTAAAATGAAGAGGGATTTCCTGAAATCTCTCCATGATTTTGTAGTCTGGTAATTCTAAGATAAGGCCCCCAAACAGGGTCTAATGCATGGAACTATAAAAAAAATCTTATGTCTATGGAACACTGGAAGATTCTGGGAGAAATCATGATAATGTACAAGAAAACAGCAAAGATAGACTTTAGAACTGGGATCCATATAGTGACAAATGATGACTTCAGAAGACTGAGGAAAAAGCTTGCCACCTGGCTCTTGTCAAAGAAGTAATAGATGCAAGGTTCAGGATGAGATGTAGATTTTCAGACTCGACCATTATGTATCCTAGCTTGTTTCAAGGCAAGGTTTCTATGTATGGGTGTGAGTGTGGGAGTGTGTGAGTGGGAGATTTGATGGGTAGTACTAAAGATGCAGAAAAAAAGAAAGGAGGGAAGGAAGGAAGAGAGAAATAAAGAAAAAAGGATAGAAAAAGAAAAAAATGTACCCCCCAAATATAGGAGGTGTGGTTCAACCTAATATGTAGGGACAGATCCTAATCTGTCCAAGTTGGCTCCATGGAGCTCCTGAGGCTCCTTCCTCTCAATTCTGGCATTATGGGTATAGAGAGTAATACATAATATGACAATAGCAACAAAAGGAGTTCTTGGCTTGTACCAAGGAGTTTTAGACTTGCAAGGAGATGGCATAAAGTATCAAGGTGGATGGAGGACTCCATCAGAGAAAAGAAGCACATTATAAATGAAGTCAGAATTTTGTTCTAGAAAAATGAAAACCTTATGGATTCAGAACTGATTAAACAATGTATAGGTGAATGCAAAGCTCAAACTGAAATGGAATGGTATTATTAGATCTGATATCAAAGGCCAATTCACCTGCCTCCAGGGACCCACACTCCACTACAAAGTTGTGAACTTCAAGGCTATGGATAGGTAAGGAAACTTTCAAAGCATTAAATCTCAACTTTTATGATGAAGTTTCTTAATCTAAGAAATAGATTCTCTGTCTGAATTTGGACCAAGCAGGGCCTGAGCACAAAGGGGATGATGCATATTTTCTCCCTAACTTAAGCTTAGTCAGAAATAGGAAGGACAAAGAATACAAGTCTTTGCCATAATTTCTCTTAACCAACCAAAGATTTGGGTTCCTAATCTCTAAACTGACTCTAATTGATATCTACTGGAATTTGTCAGGGCCCTTGTCTTGCTAACCCCCAAAGAACTTTCTTAGTCATGATCTAAGTAACATCTTAGGTGAAAGTCTGAACATAACAGAAATTGGGTTTCAATTAAAAAAAATTTTTTTTAGGTAAAAATAATGGAACCATATAGACAGAAGAGACTGTGGAATAGAAACATGGTAGTACCAGTTAGTAGCTTCCCTTGGAAGTTCTTAAAATTATCATAAAAATCAGTTATTAGCATCCAACTTGTAAATTTTTATGGTTTTATTTTGTTTTGTGTTTGTCATGAATATATTCAAAATAAGACCTTTTATGTTTTAGTAGTTCTATTGATATCTTTTTTGGCTCTTAACTCAAAGATATTACTCTAATTAGTATTCAAGCAGACTGTTTTCTTCTTTACCACTAGCAGAGTTCATCATATATATTCTAGTCCCATCATCCCCTTAACTGCTAGTGGAAGATAACATAGTATCTCAGGAAAATTTTCAGCAACTGATATAGTGTATTTAATTCTACCTCTTAAATGCATGCAAACAAATTCTAAACCTATGACATAATTTTGACCTCGAAACCTCACTGTACACATATTACAATTGGTAAAAGTAATTATTCTTTCTAATTGAAAACAAAATTGGGAGCTCACAAGCAGAAGGATATGCCCTATAAATTACAAGGCTGAATGTAAAATCATGTACAAATAGGAAAAGGAAAAACTCAGATAAAAAGTACAAGTTCAGAGTTGTCTTTCATGTTCAAAGATGATTGAAATCTTCAAGAAAAATTGTTCACGAAAAAAATACAGGAGACAAGTAAACAATGGCAATTTTGTAACTGCCACGGAAAGGTGAATATATACTTTAAGAATAACCTTTTGATTCCTTTGACAAGGGAGGACAGTTTATTGTTTGAAGCAGTATTACTGCAGATCAGTTGTTAAATGTGGGTCAGTTTTACAGTCTTTTCTTGCCTTTTTGCTCTCTGCCTTCTCCAAATACTTTTACTTAATAGCATTTTTTTTCCTAAGATGGTTTTCAACTATCTTTTTTAAAATAAGATTTTGAGTTCCAAATTGTTCTCCCTTTCCCCCTTTCTTCCCTTATCCCCAAGACAGCCTATACAGGTACAATCATGTTAAATATATTTCCATATTAGTCGTGTTGTGAAAGAAGAATCAGAACAAAGGGGAAAAACCATGAGAAAGAAAAAACAAAAAAAGTAAACGTAGCATACTTTGATCTCCATTCAGTCTCCATAGCTCTCTCTCTGGATGTGGATAGCAATTTTCATCATGTGACTTTTGGAACTGTCTTGGATCACTGTATTGCCGAAGAGCTAAGTCTATTAGAGTTGTTCACCCCACAGTGTTGCTGTTACTGTGTATAATGTTCTCCTGGTTCTGCTCACTTCATCCAGCATCAGTGCACGTAAATCCAAGTTTTCTGAAATCTGCTTGCTCATCATTTCTTATAGCACAACAGTATTCTATTACATTCACAACTGGTTCAGCCATTCCCCAATGGACAGGCATTACTTCAATTTCCAGTTCTTTGGCACCACAAAAAGAGTCACTATAAATATTTTTGTACATGAGTCTTTGCCCCCCTTTTTAAATGATTTCTTTGGGATATAGATCCAGCAGTAATATTGCAAGATCAAAGGATATGTACAGTTTGATTGTTCTTTGGACACAGTTTCAAATTTCTCTCTCAAATGGCTAGATCAGTTCACAACTCCACCAACTGTACATTCGTTCTTGACACATTTTTAAGAATAGTAAGAAAAATGAATACTGAGCATAGTAATGGTTAAGTTCCTCACTAAGAAGATACTTGCCATTTCCCCCAAATTTTGCTTTAACATTAGGTTTTATTTTTGGCACAATGGATGGAACTGTCTGGGTACATGTAACTAGCTGAAGGTTACCTTGTAAAGCTCTTCCATTTGTTCCACTTTCCCTTTCTCCTGTAGCAACAGATTTCTAGCTTTCAAGTGGATTGATAAAATGCTTGGATGTCTGGAATGACATTCATTCCTCACTGTAAGATGAGAGAATGCCCTGAGAATTTTGTTGACAATTTCTGATAGATGAGAAGTAGAAACTTCTATTTTTAAAAAAGCCATATTTCCTATTCACAACACAATGCTCTTTCCAACAGGAAACTGAACAGGAGTTAGTGCAGGGCACAGGGAAGGGGTGTACTTTATTTGTAGTTGTTTAGTCATTTCACTCATATCTAACTCTTTGTGACCCCATTTTGGGTTTTCCTGGCAAAGATACAGGAGTGGTTTTTCATTTTCTTTTCCAGCTTATTTTATAGATGTGGAAACTGAGGCAAGCAGGATTAAGTGGTTTGTCCAGGATCCCACAGTTAGTGTCCGAGGCTAAATTGAAACTCAGGAAGATGAATTTACCTGACTCCAGACTCATTGTTCTATTGATTGTGCCACCTAGTTGTTGTCATTTTTTTCTTTTGATTTTCTATGATTGGCATAGATCTTTTGCCAATGTTGGGATAAGAAATATATAGCCCTATGCCTTGGACCGTGTTGATTTTAGTCATAATGTGAGGGTAGGATGGGGAAGAGCACAGAGAATAGTTCCTTTTTGGAACCAAACCAAGAGACCCTGACTTTGGTCTCATAGCTTTCACTCCTCAAGCCTTTTTGTTTTCATGGATCAGTTAATTCCAGCTTGAAGCACTGAATCTATTAATCCTAACCCCAGGTACTGAAGCACTTCCTTACTTGCTGAACTGCCATGACATTCTGAGTTCAGATCTGTCACACCTCATTCCTGATTATCTATTGTCTTTCTTTTTCTCTTGGCTCTACTGTAGATTGATGTCTACCTTTGGCCTTAGCTCCCTATTCCCCTTATTATTCTTAGCCTCCAGGCATTCCCTATACTAAGAATTGTACCACTACAATTTATTTGCCTGGGAAAGTAATGCTCATTAATTTTAATTTCTAAAAATAATATGCCATAGTTCACAAAGCACCAGGATTAGAATCAAGAAAGCTTAGGTTCTTCAAATAACACAGAGACTGGCTAGTTAGGTCCTCCTGGGAAATAAGTCAGTTTTTCAGGGCCCATTTGCTAATCTCTAAAATAGTGGAATAACTATAGCACTAACCTACCAGGATTGATTGTTATAAGCATGAAATGAGATAATGTTTTTAGACTCTTTGCTGACTAAAAAGCCCTATTATTTTTCACATAGTGGTAATCAAAAAACATGTGGTTAACTGATTTTTGATATATGGATATATTTTCTTGCTTTTAATGTAGTTATTAAGAAATATAAATTCCAAATAAAATGTAATCTTTGACTTTCAATAATTTAATGGCTTAAATATCAAGGAAATATTAATTCACATTTTAGACTTCCTATTAATGCTGTACAATAAATTCCCTTCAGTCTGTTTAAAGAATAAAAAACATGTTATTTTTAAAAAAACATGCCACAGTAAGATAAATAAAAGTAAAAATGGAAAAAAATGACCCAATCTCAGACTGGATGATTCTTAATTTACAGAGTATTCTCTCTACTTTCAATTTCCTAAGACTACCTTGCAGGAGATTGGGATTCTGGGATCTAAGAGTAGCAGTAGTGCTGCTGCTTCCCTGAAAAGGTTCACTATATAGATGTCTCCATTTGTGGGAGTTAATGGGGAAAGGAGGCACTGACTTGAAAATCCATAAGAAATTTGAAATCCACAAGAAACACAAGCATATGGTAAAAGGTAGTAGATGTTAAACCAATAGGGATGGAGTAGGGGTAATCTTTGAGTTGCCCCATGGGAGATGATGGAGAACCAGGAAGGAAGAAGGGAAGACAGAGGTAGAGTGGAGCATTGTTGTGCTTTGTTTGTGTATCTTTCTACCGTAAGATCATTGTGCTACACATGCACATGTGTATTATATGTTTGTGGCTTGGTCACACAAATATCCTCCTATAAGCTAATGACTGTGGAGCAAACAGTGCTTGGATTCTATTCTAGTATGACTTATATGATAGATGAACATAGGAAAGATTTAGCTTCATATTTCTGAAGGAGATTCTGGGTGGAGGGATGGCCCCAGGGACTGGAAAGCCTAACAGTTCTACAAGGTGCTGCCCATTAGAATTGTGACCAATCTAGTACAGACATTATTGACTACTTGGCTTCTTTATAGGGGCCAGATGTATGCTCAGCATTAGGGGGAAGCTAAGGAAAACTCATGTTTCTTTCTTGGTCAGAACCAGCTCATTTTTAGTATCAATCAGTTAATCAATTAACAAGTATTTATCATGGACCTACTATGCTCCATTTCCTGCTCTAGACTCTAGGAATACTTAAATAAATTAAAAAAAAAAAAAGTGAAACACTATCTGACCTTAAGGGATTTACATTCTATCAAGGCAAACATTTGCACACATAAGTAGATACAAAATATTTTCTTTTTAAAATAGATAATTTTGGGGAGATGGAGTAGACTAGGGTGAGAGAGACATTAGCAGCTGGGGGAAATCTGGAGAGTGTCCATGTAGGAACTCCATCTCTTTAATTTAAATTTATTTATTTATTTAAAAAGGATTACTTCTCTTTCCACTGGGGAGAAAGATATTAGAAGACACTGGAGAGGGGGTAATGTCAAAAGATTAGGAAGCAGCAGGATTGGGAAGACGAGAGAAAAATCTGTATTTCCATTTCCATGACATTATTTCCAAAGTTCTCATACTTAGGGAAGCAACTATTAAAAGGAATAATTCATTGTAATTTCAGGGGAAGTATGTGTGTGTGTGTGAGAAACAATGTGGAGGGTAACAGGAAATAGATTTGGGAGGATATGGCAAAAGATTCCAAGATTATAGATTTATAATTGAAAGGTATTTTAGAGGATATTTGACCCAAGTTCCTTATTTTATATGTTAATGAATCTGAGCCCCAAAGGAAGTCAAATGACTTACCAAGTAACTCATGTAGTAAATGATAGAAGTCAAATTTGAACATCTGTCTTTTGACTTTGAATCGATCACTCTTTCCATTTTACCACACTATGTCTTATTACATGTTTGTGGAGAAAGCATGAAATACTTGTCCTATCTATCTGAAAGGATTATTATTATTAATTTTTTGTAAGGCAATTTTGTGAGGGGTTAAGTGATGTGCCCAAAGTCACACATCTAGGAAGTGTTAAATGTCTAAGGCTGAATTTGAACTCGGATCCTCTTGATTCCAGGGCTGGTAATCTATGTACTGTGCCTTCTAGCTGCTATTGAAAAAAGGGCTTGGAAGACCTTAAAACAGCATTTCAAATGTCAGTTATTATTAATAAAGAATGGCAGAAGATTTATGCATTATTATATATGAAAGGATGAAATGATTGCTAAGTGGGATCCAGGGAAGGGAAGCATGGTTGTGGTTTTTGGCTTGGATTTTGTGCTGTATGGTCATGATGGTGTTATAGGTGGGCACACTCAAGTGTTTATCTTGATTGGGACTGTGACCTTATTGCTCTAGTCCTCCCACAAAGCAAAGCCAATGTGGAGTAAGCAGTGATGACAGCTCTAAAATTAGACTCTGTCTACAATAGCATATATAGTCTATGTAGTTATCTTTATCATGTCATCTTTAAAATAAGGTGGGTGGACTAAGTGATTTCTAAGGTCCTTCCAGCTAAAATCCTCTGATCCAGGAAAAAAAGTAGATATTGAGCACCAAGAGTGAATTACAAACCAATGCCAGATAGCCTAGTTTGACTATCCTAAGACAGACAGTTTACTTCTGGGATCAATTGTAAAATTTTGTTTGGTTTTTAAAGTCCTTCATAGCCTAGACTCCTCCTTTTTCAGTCTGTTTGTAACTCATTTTTATATACTTTGTGATCAGTGACACTAGCTTCCTCAGACGAGACACTCCATATTCTAAGTCTTCCATCTTCTAGTTCTTTCCAATTCCATTTTTGTTGATGGTTCTTCATGATTAGAATTCTCTTCATCCTTAAGCTGGCTTCTCAGGCTTATTTCAAATCATAGCTAAAAATTCAAATCTCAGCTAAAAGTTCATCTTCTATAAGAAGCCTTTCCTGGTCCCTCTTAATGTTAATACCTCCTCTCTATTGATTATTTCTATTGATATCAAATATATATATATATATATATATATATATATATATATATATATATATATATATATATATATATATATATATATATATATATATATATATTTGCATTCTGTCTTTCCCTTTATGGTCAGCCAGGTGACCATATAGAGAGCTGATCCTGAAGTCAGTAACGCTCATCTTCCTTATTTCAAATCTAGCCACAGACATTTACTAGCTATGTGCCCCTGGCCAAATCACTTTATCCTGTTTGCCTCAGTTTCCTCATATGTAAAATGATTTGGAGAAGAAAATGACAAATGACTCTAGTATATTTGCCAAGAAAACCCCAAATAAGGTCATGAAGAATCAGATATAATAAAAAATTATTGAATAGCAAATTTCCACATTAGACTGTGAGGTCTTTAAGATTAGGGAGTGGATTTTTTTTGTCCTTTCTTTGTATAGGGCTTAGCACACTGTAGATAAATTAATAAATGGATGTTGCTCAAAATAAATATATTTGGGATTGCCATTATATGTTTATACATATATATGTACACACCCATATATATATGTATATATATGTACACACACACACACACACACACATATATATATATATATATATAAAATCATATTTATATATTTTGGGGGATGGTGTAGATTAGGCTAGCTGGCTGCTGAGATTCATTCCAACTAGAAATTCTGTGATTCTCTGATAAAAATCTTGGTTCAATTAGGCCAGCCACTGGCTCCAATTTACTGGCTGGCATGGGGTAGGGTGATTATAGGCAATCATAATTCGGCCAATGGGTATTTAGTTTTCTCACGGTTCATAGGTTTAAAGATTTTTAGTCAGAAGAAACCTCAGAGGACATATAGTTCAACTTATTTATTTTTCAGATGGGGAAACTGAGGCCCGGAAACCTTAAATGTCTTGCCTAAAGTTGCAGAAATGATAAATGTCAGATCCCAGGACAGGAACCTAACTTTTTTGACTTCAAATCTAGCATGTTTGAGTGAAACTCCAAGATAGAGAAGTTATATATTGATGACAGAGGAAAGGTCCATCTTAGATGATGTGTCACCTTCTATACCATGACAATTTTGGGATTCCCCTCACTTGGGTACACTGCATTAGTCTCATTTGCCCATTTACAATACCAGGTTCACTCTCAATCTGTCAGGAAGTTCCTTAATTGCTGGTGGGAAACTAGTTTTCTTGGGAACAATATGTGTGAATCTTTTTATATGGAGATGTGTGAAACAAATTGAAAGTGTTGCAAATTATCAGGAAAGAGGCTGGTTTTTCTCTTTTTTTTTTTCTTTTTGCACTCTGCTATTTGAAGATGTGTCATAAAGATCCATGAACCATATGAGTGAATTATAGGCACACTGATGTGCCAGTTCAAACTCTTTCAGAGCTTTCACTTCCAAGGCAGTGAATGACCTGAGCTCAATAATGTCAACTGGTGAGAGGTGGGAGACAGCTCTGAGCTAATTTGTGGGTCCTCTCAAGTTCCTTAACCACATCTTTCTGGATTTCTTTTCTGAATTAATTTTATAGAATAACAGGCTCTCAGAGTTGGAAGGGACTTTAAGACAATAATCCCTTCCATAGTGTCCTTAACAAATGGTCATCAAGCTTTCCTTGAAGACCTCCATACTTATTCTCTATCATGGCAATCTATTGTACTTTGGAATAGCTCTAATTGTAAAGAAGTTTCCCTAATACTCATCATTGCTTCTGATCCCTTTCTCTGGGGCTCTTTTACATAAAAAGCCCTCCAAAGACAGATGCCTCATCTCTCTTAAGTTTTCTTTTTTTCAAGGATAAATGTCTGTAGTTCTTTCACTTTTTTCTGTGGCAAACCCAAGGAATATCCAAAGGAAACTCAAGAGCAAATCTAGGGAGAAAATTATGGCAAAGACTGGACAAAAGCCAGGGCAATGATAGGATGAACTTTGGGACCAAACTGGGCCAAAGGTGGAAAAAACACTGGACTCAGTACCAGAAATCTTAGGTTTAACACCTAGTTTTATTGCTACTTATTAACTGTGTGTGTGACTGGGAAAATTACATAATATTGCTGAAACTGTTTTTTTCAAATGTAACTTAAAGATCATAATACTTGAACTACTTCAGAAGTGTTGTTAGTGAAATACTTTGTGAAGCATAAAGTGTTATATAAGTGTGAGCTATAATAAGAAAAAAATGGAGTAAACTTTGAGAATTCAGGATGGGGATTATATCTCAGCACTGGTTTGGAAAGCTGATGCTCAAAGCTATAGGGATTTTTTTTTTTTCATATCTGGGGTATGATCCATGAAATGTGATTGGGGAAACATGACAAGTGCCCTCAGATCAACTTTTTAGACAAATTAAAATGGAGGAGAAAGACAAAGATGCCTGAATAAATTTTGTTATAGGGGGATTGTGGGGGAGGAGGGGAGAGGTCAACTGGCATTTAGGGGAAAGAAGTGATACTGTTGAGGGCGGTAGCTCCTTGGTATTCCTTGTTTGATCTCCAACTTCTTTTGGGACTTGGATCTTTGATACAAGATCTGGTCAAACTAGTTTGGGCTATATGAGCTGGCCAGGGTTTTACAGCCCCCATTCTAATCTGCTCAGATAGACCAAATGGCATCAGGAAATTCCTTTTTGGGAAGAGACTTCTGTCTGTCCCCAAAAGATAACAAGAGAATCCTTATCTTATTTACATCACTCTCAGGAACCTCCTTACATCACTGCATCGGAATGATTGTGCTCTTGTATAAAACAGAGTCCTCAAAAATCTATTCTTTGCAAAATTGGCCTTGTACCATGCAGCCATTTTGCCCACCGGCTCTCCGGTGTTTCCATTCTAATCAATAAAGACTATGTTTCCATACAGCAGTAAGTAGCAAATTCCTTTGCTGCCGAACCCGCCCTTGGTTACTTTGGGGAAGGAAGGAGAGAGAGAAAAGGAACTGACCCATCTCGGTTTAGACCCTCAGTTTACTCCTCATCAATACCATCTTTTAGCTTCCTCTTTAAATTTATCTTGCTCAGTGTTGAGAACAATGCTTTCCACACTACTAAGGTAAAGTAAAAGTGCTGTTAGTACCCACTAAATTTCTATACCCTCGTTCAAAGTCCCAGGTGCCCACTTCTAGTAATAATTCTGCTGGTATCCTAAGAAGGACCCATCTGTGAATGTTACAAAGGTGGCAATGAGGAGTAAAACTCCAACACAAAAACAAGATTATTTCAGTTTTTTAAATGTTTCATGTATGGCCACTTGCCTGAATAGCACTTCTGGGTTCTCAGGATCCTTTTTTTTTCCTACTCTATTCAGAGTGCCTTTGCATTTCCAATTTTTTTTCTTCAGAATGTGAATGAGGGTCTCAGAAAGAGTAATATGGGAGAGGATGACTAATGAGGGGGAGTTTTGGAGGAAATGTGAAGAGATTTCATTGCTTTAGTAATTTTTAAAATTCATTTTTAATAGCCTCTTTAAGAAATCCACTTGAAACAGATATGAAGACAAAAGTAGGGAAAAAGATGAGGATTCCTGTATCTATCAGACAAATGAGATAGTTCTGTTTTAAAGCTCTGCTTTAATTCTCTTAGGGTTCTGCTGAGTTCAAAGGGGGAAGTCTAAAAGTAGAATTGTGGCAGAAGCTATTCAGGAAGTTACCTAGAGATCCAGATCTGGTTAGCCTGGGGCTTCTTTGGTCTAATGTACCACCACTAAGGCTGAAGGTGAGGGACTTCTATTTAATTTGGGGAAATGACTCATGATCACAGGGGCATCTGTGTTAACAACAGAGAAGCTGGTTCACAAGCAGGGCAAGGGGAGGTGGAGACTTTTTAATCTCTGAAAAGGAAACTTGGAAATAAAGAAAACAATGAGTTTAAGCTGGAAACCGCTAGCTACCTCCTGAGTTCAGGAGGACACTTACTAGCTACATGACCTTGGGCAAGTCTTTTTACCTTGTTTGCCTCAGTTTCTTCATCTGTAAAATGTGCTGGGGAAAGAAATTGTAAACAAGAAAACTCCCAATGGGGTCATGAAGAATCAGACATAATTGAAATGATGGAACAATAGCATCAGTTTGGGCAGATATCACAAAGAAGTGATAATCCTATTGATACTTCAAAATAAAACAAACAAAAACAAAACAAAACAAACTTTAAACCATTAGCTTCAATATTTTAAGGACCAGAAGGTGGGGCTGCTTCTCTACATATGTCTCTCATGGGTGTCTTCGTCTTTTTCTATTAATATCGCTCTCTAATTCCCATAGGATTTAGATCTCAGAAATCAATTAATCCAACCCCCCTAATCTTTTAGACCAGAAAGCTAAAGGCTAGAGTGGTAGAAAACAAGAAAGACTTCAAACATGGGGCCTAGCTATGAGGATCTGGCTAGTTGAAGAGACTCAATACCAGAAAGTTGGTCATCAAGCAATTATGTTTTTTGCGGGGAGGAGTAAGGCCTACTATAACTTGTGGAATATAGACGAGTTGGAATCTAATAATATGATGGCAAGCAGGCTCACACGAATGAAAGAATGGGGTGTTTTGAAATATTTGAAAAGCAATAACTTCCTAAAATTATAAAGCAATATATTTGTTGTGAAGTCATTTTCCGTCATGTCCCTGATTCCAAGCCTAGTGCTCTACCCAGTGTACCATCTAGCTGCCATTATATATTTATCTTTTTCTAACAAGAAAAAACAAAGTTATGTAGCTTTATGTGAAGTCTATATGGGTCAGTGCCCCTCATCCCTGACTGCTCACCCTGATGCTGATTAAAACAAGTCACTTTCCCTGGGCTGTAGCTACCTTGCCTATAAAATCAAAAAGTTGAACTAGATGGTCTTAAGGGTTCCAGCTCTAGACCTATGACATTATGCTCTTATGAATAGCTTGTAAAGATGGCATGGATTAGGGTTCTTAAAGATGCTCTCATGGCTTGATCTTGTGACCTATCTTCATATATCTTGGAAGAGCCTCTGATGTTCCGAAAGTGGGGAATGTCCCATTTTTTCTAATTTATCTTTTGAATACTACAAGCCTTACAGAAAAGAAGGTCTAATAATCCTAACCCCTCGCTTCCTGGTCCCCAGTTCCTAACCTGGTGGGATTTTGAACAGGACAAATGAAAGAGATGAAAATCTACTCCAGTTTCATTTCCCTCAGAAAATGAGATATGTGGGCCTTAACTTGTTATGGAATTGGGACAATTTTTCACTTAAAACCATCTGAAAATAAGCTTTAGTAACTTCAAGAATCACAGATTCACAGAAAGATTGGGATGAGATGGTAATGATTTAATTGATGGTTGAAAGTGTAGATAAAACGAATGTATCAATTTTTTCCCCCAGTAATTACATCTTTTCATGGGGCTCCAGGGTGCTCTAATTACTAAGAGCTAAATTATAAACCAGCTATAGTTTCAAGAAAAGTGTATGGCAGTTTCTAACTGCTCTTCTCTGAACAGAAAGTAGACAAAATCATGAGAAGAGTCCAGCTCATTTAAACTCCCTACAACTTCCTCTCTTTCTTTTCTGCCTCTCTTATCCATCTGTCTCTAGCCATCAGTCTATTTCTCTTTCCCTCTCACTGTCTTCTCTGTGTCTGTCTCTATATGTCTCTCTGCCCCTGTGATTGTTTCTCTGAATCTGTCTCTCTCTTCCCCCTTCTTTCCTCCTTTTTTTCCTCCTCCTTCCTCTTCTTCCTTCCTCTCTCCCTCTCCCTCTCCCTCTCTCTCTCAACATAAAAAAGAATTTCAGAAAACCACACCAGGAATACTACCATGGTGTCAAGTCTCTGCACACACCCTGGGAACTATTACTTTAATGTCTTTGCTCAAAGTATTACTTTGGCTTAGAATGTCTTTCCTCTTATTAAAATACAGCCTCTTCTTCAAGCCACCCATCAAATCTCAACTCCATGAAGAGTTTCCTGGTCACACCAGCCCACACTAATATCTCATTCCTTTAACCCTTGTAATAGTTTTTTTTCTTCTTGAGACATTCAACATACTTCCCAAGGAACATAAAAATCCATGGCTTATGTAGTTAACCTCTTAATAACATCTTCTTTTTCAATACCTCTAGTGATGAGAAACTCACTTGTTCCTAAGAGAGTCCATTTCAAGACTGGACAACTCAAGTTTTTAAGACATTCTTTTTGCATTAAGCCTGATCTAAGATCTGGGAGCCATCAAGAAAAAAATATAGTCCTAAGACTTCAAGGATAATACTTGAGATTTCTGGAAATCATAATATTGCAACTCTTTCTGTAGACTTTTTTGGGTACTCACCACATAATTGAGGGCTTACAATGAGCTGTGTTTAAAACATTTTTTTCTTTTTTGGTAATTTATATATTTTGACTTTTCAGAATATTTCCACATAAAAATTATGTTCTGTATGGGAAATAGATTGCATGTTGGCCTACAGAAATCTAATTAACCTATAGTTCAATGGAAATATTGTACTTTCATCATAACATTATAGAGAAAACCAACTTTGAGACTTTGGAACTTTAATCAATACAAATGATAAATCACAAGCCTCCCAAAATGAAGATGAAATATGCTATCTACCTCTTGTCAGAGGGATGAGGCACTTAAAATGCATAAAGAGACATACATTTTTAGACATGTCCAATATAAGATTTTGTTTTGCCAGATTATACCGATGTATATTTAGGGCTTTCTTTTTATTTCTTTTAAAAATTGTTCAGTGAGAAGGAGGGTGAATAATGGGAAAGATAGATTAATAAACAAGAAAAAATGTTAATATGACAAATACTGCAAAAATGAAATCTTATACTCTTGTAATGAAAAGAAAACTAGCAAACAAAACTGTTGTGATGTTCATAATGAAAAAAAATTAATAAATTGAAAAAAATATTTTATTTGCCTTTAGTATGGTATTTTAATTAATTGGAGGAACTCCTGAAGCATATTCCTGGGAATTTTCAAGGTCATAAGAAACTGAGGATCTTGATTCAAGAGGAAGAAATCAACATTAGCTGTGCTCTAATAAATATAAGCAATTATTATGGTTGATACATGTAACTGAATGAAGGAAGGGAGAGAATGATATGTCAAGAAAGACATTTGGTTTGTGTGTATGTATGAGTGTGTATATGTATGAAAGCAGTCAAAGAGTTGAGAATGCAAAAGTGATTACTTTTTCATTATATTAATAACCAATTATTAAATTAGGATTGTGATTTCCCCTTTCTATTTCTTCATTCAGGGACCAGCCCTTGTCAGTCATTTAACCATTCTATGAAAGACAGGCTGATAGATAAAATTGAACTCTGGTGTACATGTTCAATGGTCTTGGGCAGGCCCATCCAACGAAGGACCCCTTACTTCTGTTTAGAGTGATCTACAGGATCTAATCTAAGTGCATCCCAGTCCTAAAACATCGAGGCCTTGCCTTCTATTGCATCTAAAAGAATTCAGCTCATGATAGAGAAAACCCATTAGAGTCTTCAGGATAGAGATTAATTCCTTTGTCCAGATTACTGGAGGCAGCAGAGACTCATGATCAAGTCACATTCTCAGAAGAAAGAGCTGAAGATGTTTAGCCTACCTCTTCATTAATATACCCACCCCCTTATTAATTGTTCATAAATCAGGATTGATTTTCATCGTCAGGGCCACCTCCTTTTCCAAAGCATCCAGCGATCTCACTTGTGGTGTCTTTGGTTATTGAAATAAACCATTGATCATCATTTTATTAATTATCAGCTAGCCTAATTAATAAATTGATCACTAATTGCCCAGAAACTGTCTCTTAGGCTTTTTATTCATCTCAAGAGGAAAGAAGAGACACACTCTCTTTTGGATTCCCCTATTTTTGCCATGAGCATCATCATTCTTTCAGTTATTCAGGTTTGTAAGCTCAATGTCATACTTAGATCCTCACGCTCATTCACCTCACATATCCAATTAATTGTTAAATCTTGTTATTTCTGCCCCTACAACATCACTGACATCTGGATCACTCTTTTCTCAATTTGTATGGTCACCACTCTATTTCAGGACCTCCTCAGCTCTTGTTTTCACTATTCAAATAGCTTCTTAAATGATTTCCTACCACAAGACTCTCCTTATGTCAATCTATCCCTTCCATTGCTATTAGAATGATTTATTGAAGTACAGATCTGACCATGTCACTCCTCTCCTGATAAACTCTCATGTTTCTATAACTCTAGAATGAAATTTTAAAGTTCTTCACAACCTGGTGTTATCCTACCTTTCTAGGCTTATTACACATTATTCCTTTCCATACAAAAATAGAGGGAGGTAGAGCAGATTTCAGGCCCCTGTTTGTGGATATTAGATCCTAGTGAGCAGGAATTCTACTTTGTTATAAAGCAACATCTAATGTGTTTGCAGGTTCATGTGTAATCATCATTTAAATTAAACTGTGCTATTGAAATGCTTGTTTTATTCCATAAATTAAAAATAAAATAAATTAAAATTCTGGAAAATCTAAAGCAGAAACTAGGAAGCAAGTATTCAGAAACAATGATGTTTACAGAGGAAAAATTGCTTAGGGCCAAATGACTCATGTCCCCTCAGAGGATTTCATGGTGGTGAATGAGCACCACTATGTTGTTGAATTTACCTTTGAACCAGCTGCTATACTATATCTTTGAAAAAAGCTCATTAGGATAGATGAGTGTGCATGGAATTGTTATTTTATATATGAGTGCAAATAATGGGGAGCAAGATTAAGAGAATGACTAGCTAATGAATGACTGCTTAAACTTTTTCCATTTTCTTTTTTATCCAAGAAATTTTTATATGACTCTGGGTAAATTTGTATATAAAATAGGTATTCAAATTAAATGTTTACTAATAATAAATCATAATTTTATGACCTCCAAATACAGTTATGTGACCCAATATATGGTTGCAACCCACAATTTAAGAAGCTTTGCTGTGACTTTTTCCATACCTATATCTATGTATGTGTGTATGTATGTACACACATACATATGGGTTTTTCTAGCTCTCTCTATATATCCTGGGCCAATATCTCCCCCAGGCTTTAATCCCTGATCATCCATTGCCTATTTGATATTTGGGTGTCCCAGGGACATCTCCAACTAAGCATATTTGTAACAGAACTAATTGTTTTTAGCCCCTAAACTCTTCCCCTTTCCCCAAACTTCTCTATTTCTGTCAAAGATATCAGCATCATCTTTCCAATCCACCATGTTTGTCATCTGGATATTATCCTTATTCCTTACTCTTCTTCTAACTCAAACCTTAACCTAGACATTATTCTTGATTCTTCACCATCCTTCATACAACCCATTGCCAAACCTTGCCATTTCTACCTTTGTGACAACTGTCACTTCTAACTCTTTACTTTTTATTCACACAGGTGCCAGTTCAAATCCTTATTTCTCTTCACTACAGTCCATGTACACACTGCTGCCAAAAGCATTTTCTTTATGTGCAGATCTGACCATTCCACCATCCCTTTTTTAATATACTTCAGTGGCTTTCTATTCCCTGTAGGATAAAATAGAAATTCCTCCATTTAGTTTTAAAAATCCTACACAACCTGGTCTTACCCTATCTTTCCAATGTCACTGTGCAACACTCCCCATTCCATCCCAATAGCTTTGTTTGTTCTTCACAGATGATACTTCCTCTCCCATCATTTTGCCTTCATACCAGTCATCTCTTAATAGGTATACATCTCCAAATGTTTTTTGAAAATATAAATTTTCTTCCAGTGATGCCGTGTGACTTTTGTTATGAATCTTGGAACATCATAATCACTGAAGAACTGGAAACTTAGTGACTGCCCATCAGTTAGAGAATGGCTGGATAAGTTATGGTATATGAATGTTATGGAATATTATTGTTCTATAAGAAACGATCAACAGGATGATTTCAGAGAGACTTGGAGAGACTTACGAACTGATGCAAAGTAAAGTGAGTAGAACCAGGAAATTATTGTACACAGCAACAACGATGATTAATTCTGACAGACGTGGATCTTTTCAATAGTGAGGTGATTCAGGCCAATTTCAATGGTCTTGTGATGAAGAGAGCCATCTGTACCCAGAGAGGGGACTATGGAGATTGAGTGTGGATCACAACACTGTATTTTCACTTTGTTGTTGTTGTTGGCTTGCATTTTGTTTTCTTTCTCATTTTTTTCCTTTTTGATCTAATTTTTCTTGTGTAGCATAGTAATTTTGGAAATATATAAGAATTGCACATATTTAACATATATTGGATTACTTGCTATTTAGGGGAGAAGGTGGGGCAAGGGAGGGAAAATTTGAAACACAAGGTTTTGCAAGGGTGAATGTTGAGTATTGTCTATGCATATGTTTTGAAAATAAAAAGCTTTTCTAAAAAAAGAATTAAAGTGGCAAGCAACCTCAAGGCCAACAAAGAGATGAAAAAGTGCGTGGTCAAAAAAGAAGGTAGGATGGCCAAGCAGAAAGAGCCAAAGACACCTGTCTTTGGAACATTAAAGAGGAAGGTTTTCAGTGCACTGTGGAGTATCTGTGGAGTACATGAACAGGAATCACAGAGGATAGATACTGTGTAGGAGAAGGTGAGTTGTCATCTACACTAATCAAGGGATAAAATCACAGATTCATTGAAGTACATGAAAACTAGACACTTGGGTTGGTGCTAAAATGCTATCATTTCCTACATCATCCTCTTGGTAAGAATACTTGTTATGGTTTGTTCTACTCAGTCAAAAAACACTCTTTAAGCAACTATTATGTATTGAGTGCTGAAGATATAAAGAAAGTTGGAGACAGTCACCTTCAAAGAGTTCCCCGTTTAATCACATTTTGGTGAATCTTTTCCTTTTTGAAAGACCTTGGAAATCAATTCCTGAATGCATTTAAAATTGCATAAGTTTTAACATGGATGGCTCAGCATGTAGTAGGTACTCGGCAAAGATTTATTGAATCAATTTATAAATAAATGAAATTTGTATTTCCTTTAGTCAAAAAGAATCCTGTTACTTCTTATAAACATTTCTCTTTTTTACAGTAAGTTTGAAAGGAGGTACTGATACTTTAGGGCACAATTACATATAATTCATGCCAGTCTAGTTCTGTGTTCTACCTCTAATAAATAACGAGAAGTTGATCTAAGCTTCCTCAGAATTAGTAGTTGGAGGGATAGGAAGAGAGAATTTTAATATTCTTTATCCTTTGTAGTTTAGATGCCGGAGCCCTACTAATTTCTACTCTTCTCTCCATGATTTTTTTAAAATTAGAAAATCAATTTAGAAAAACATTGATCTATCCAGTGATTCTTCCAATCACTTTACACTAGGGATTTTGTAGGCACCATGCAGACAGAATAAACAGTACATATTTTTTCTTTCAAATTTCAGATCAAATCCCTGCTTTTCTGAGGCATTCACAGGTCCTTCTCAACCCCTCCATCTCTCTCTTTGCATGCTAACTTTGGCAGGAGGAAAGGGTGCTAGGTTTGGACCCAGAAAACCCAGATTGGAATCCTATTTCTGTTATTTACTTTGGTCAAGTCCCTTCCCTCAGTTTTTGCACTATGAAATCAAAAGATTGGGGTTTCTAAGGTCTCTTGGCAAGTTTTGTAAAACCACATTCTTTTGGCCTTCAGCCACATTAAGCAAGCATTCTATCATCCAGTCAGGTCAAGTTAAAAAATTATTGACTATGGGCTCACTGTATGTTTAACAATGTGCTTGATAAGGTGAACATATAGTCTTGTCCCTTAGGAAATTTATAATTGAGTTGGAAATATAGGATTAATTAATAACAACATTTTTGTTGCTTCTCCCTTGAAATTACTTTGAATATATTTTGTATTTTAGAGAGTAGTGAGATATTCTAGATAGTTGTTGACTTTGGAAATCTGAGTTCAAGCCATGCCTCTGACACATACACATAGCAGCGGTGACTGGGCAAGTCACTTACCCTTTTATTACTATACTCCTTAAAACTTTAAGTTGAGGAGATGGTGTCAATTTACCTTTGTAAATGGGAGTTTCTTCACCTGGGAGTTCCCTACACTAATAAAACACAGGTATAACCCCTGACTTCAATCTTGTGTTTTTTTGTCTTGTACATGTTGCTTTCCTTGAAAATGGTGGACAGAGCATGGGACTTGGAATTAGAAAGACAAATCCAACTTTACACATTAGCTGAGGGAAAATTTGACAAATCACTTAACTCTCTTAGTTTCTGTATCTGTAAAATGTGAATAATAATAGCACTTGTCTCTCAAGATTGCTGTGTGGATAAAATAAAATAATATTTGTAAAGTGCTGTGTAAACCTTAAACCACTTTAGGAAGGTTAATATTATTCTTATTAGTTATTTTGGTGTCTTTAGTAAGTAGCATATTACATAATAATTGTTTGTGAAACAAATGGAACATATCATACGTGACTGGGCTTTTGAGACACAACTGATCCCTTTACAGCCAGAGGAGTGATGGTGTCTCTGTTACGCATATATGACAGTATTTAATTTTTAACCAGACAAGGTAATTTGATGCTGCTTTCAGAAAACAGAAAATCAGATTTCATCAGCTACTCTCAAGCTCTAAGGCTCAGAATGATCTCCGTCCTCTTCATTTATCCAATTATAGTTCCCAGGAAAGAATAAAAACCTTCCCTGGACTTCCTGGGCTTTGCTTATCCAGATTGGTGAAGTGTGTGGCCTGGATCCTGACCCTTTAAGAGGGGTCTTTATGCACAGCCAGCTCAGGCTGGAGGGACATCTGGGACTAGACTATCTTCCTAGTATCCATTCAATCAGTTTTATGATGATCCTTTAATGTTTTTATGTTTAATTCTCACTCAATTTAACAGTGAACTCTCTGAGCCACAGAATTCTCTGGGTAAGACCATTTTTGTATCTGAAAGTTTGTGTGTATTGGAGATAGGGGTGGGAGCAAGTAGTGAAGGGCTGGAGCTGATCAATACTCTTGTTTCTGTTATGTGTATGTTTATTTTCAATTTATAGCCAGGGATCTGCTAGTACCCATGACAGGGCTCAGCAGGGCCAAGGTACTGCAATGCAAAGAACCCACTTCCCTGAATTAGAGGCCCTAGTCCCTTCTTATTAGAATCACAGCTGGGGCTGTGACTGGAGGACGGTAATAAGTGAGCTGATTACTTGAAAGTGACTGCAGCCTGCCTATAGCCCTGTGAGAACTTTGATAAATGGGAATACTGCTTGGCAGCTCAGTGCGACCTGACATTTTCTTCCCCCAAAGATTTGGGACCTCAAATTCAGGCTAATTGGCTTTTTTGTCAAGAGATTAGGTGGATTTAATTGAAAAAGGTTGAGCTGATCTGCCAACATTCATATGGCCTCAGACCCAGAGGAGAGTCTATCGAACACCCGTCTTGGCCGACAATTTTAAAAAAAGTGTGTGTGTGTGTGTGTGTGTGTGTGTGTGTGTGTGTGTAAAAGAGGCTAGAACCTATGCATTTTCTATAAGGTTTTAAAACACAAATATTCTTTTTTGTTCGAAGGCCACCTTTGTGAGTCTGGTGAACCTTATGGACTCCTTAGCAGAATAATGACATAGAATAGGGTGGGCAGCCTCTACAGCTAATCTAGAGAACACAAATCTCAGAAACTGGAGGTGGAATGTGAGCTGGACCCATAATTGGATGGGAGAAAAAGGGGGAGCTTGAATGCACTTGGTAAATTACAAGATGAATTTGAGTTTCTCTCTCTCTCTCTCTCTTTTTTTTTTTTTAACACATTTTCCAGAGATGTTCTATAATTATGAATCATGGAATACCTACAATCTTTGAAGAATCAAGAGTGTGATTCACTCAAAGGACAATGGAGAGACATAGTGGGTGTAATGAGGGTAGGGAATACAACCAGTGATGAATGGTGTATGAGGGAGGAGAGTTTTAACTTGACAGCAGGAATACTAACAGAGGACCCTGTCTGTCCCCTCCAGTGTTTTTCAAGACTTATCAAAATTCTGACTCAGTTGACATAGCCAAGTACAACTTAACAAGAGGCCCAGAGGAACTGTGTGCCTTTATTTCTAAAGCACTAGGAGTAAGTACTGAAGTGAGGAAGAAGTGAAAGAAATAAGTGCAAGGAATTTCTCATTGAGAAGAATCAAGGGGGGAAGGTTTCACAGCTGCTTGAATGATATTTTGGTGCACTAGTAAGATGCATAAATATATTAAGGAAGAATTGTAAATTGAATAATATAATATTTAATTGCAAGAGAATGGCAAAGTAAATGATAGGAAAAATTATGAATAATCTTTTTTTTTTTTTGAGAAATGAATATAATCTCCTGATTTGACTGGTGGTGAAGGAAAGAGATCCTTAGCAAACTTATGTTTCATCTAGTTGGAACTGTGAAGTAGCTTCAAGGCAGAGTTGAGAATATGTCGAAGAGTCCTGAAGCATGTGACTTTATTTGAAGGAAAAGTGACACTCCTCTGATTTGTCTAAGAGGCAAATGGTAACAGGAAATAATAACAGGCTGGAGCTCCAGCAGATTACAGCTAAAAAGGCATCAGACAGTAGCAGCAGGACAAAGCTTTAGTGGATGAAAACTAAAAATTCTGACAGCAACAGTAGCATGATAAAAAAACAGTGGACAGCATCGGCAGTGGAGCTTCAGTGGTTTGCAGCAGCAGAGCAAGGGAGACATGGAATCATGGCAAGTAGCTGAGGGAAGAAGAACCATCACTTGTAGTGAGTCCTAGATGGTTTGCTGGTATAGAAAACCATGAAAACTCAAGGAGCAGAGATTTTTTTCAGAATTATACTGATGCATGCTTTCCCCATCATTTTCTTTGATAATATCTTTCAATTAAATGTTTTACTTTTTGATTTATCTCCTATTCATTCTGTTAGGACAGTCAGCACTGGATAGGAACTTAAACCACAAATTTCCTGACCCTACATATTGAATCCAAGTAACACAATTCTGGACTTAAATTACATATCTATTGTACACAACAATTTGGCATTAATTATATGCATGTGTCTCAAATTTAATAAGGGCTAATAAATGCCTTATGAATAGCTAAGAAATAAATGAAATAATCAGGGGAACTGGAAAGCAGCCTGGCAGAAATTAGGTTTAGTCTAACATCTTGATAGAAAAATAGAAAGTCATATAAGCAAATTAGAGAAGTAAGCAAGAAGATGCCTTTCACCATTATGGATAGGGAAAGAATTTATAACCAAAAAAGGGATTGTAGAAGACAAAATGGACAGTTTTCATTACATAAAGTTGAAAAATTTCTGCACAGGCAAAATTATAGTAGTTAAAATTAGAAGGAAAAGTTAACTGGGAAAAGATCTTTGCAAAAAGTTTCTCTGATAAAAATCTGATATCAAAGATGTATAAGGAAATAATCCAAATATATAAGAACAAGAGTCATTCCCCAGTAGATAGTCAAATTATATGGACAAGTAGTTTAAAGGAAGAAATCCAAGCTATCAAGGGCTATATATAAAATAAACCATCAACCTTTTCCTCCCAAATAAAACAAAACCACCCTGAATTTCTAAGGAAGGGATTTATAAATGAAAATAACATTCAGGTTTCACATTATATCCATTAGGTTAGAAAAGATTACAAAAAAAGGAAAATTACAATTGCTGAAGAGACTATAGGAAGACAGGCGCGCTAACACACTAATACACTACAGGTGTAAACTGAGCCAATCATGGGCTATTTGATGAAACTGAAACTTAGAAAAAAATGTAGAAGTATAATCCCAATGTCAAAATTTGATCCAAAAATATGAGTAGGTACATACCTCAAAGAAATCAAAGAAAGAGAGAAAGAACCAATATGTACAAAATATTTATAGCAGCACTTTCTATTATGTTGCAGACCAGGAAACTAGTTTGGTGCTAGTTAATTGGAGAACAGTTGAACAAATTATGGTGTATAAATACATAGTGTCTTATTTCAGGGTAAGAGATGATGAAAGGGACTGTTTTAGGTAACCATGAGCAGAACCAGGAAAACAATTTGTACAATAACTACCAAAGAAAACTTTGAAAGATTTACAGACTCTATTCATTGGAATGATCAACCACCACTCTAGAAGACTAGTGGTGAAATGTTACCTACCAACTGAAAACATAGGCCTGGAGGGGCAGATTAAGACATATTTTCAGACTTGGCCAATATATGAATTTTGTTTGACAATGCTTATTTGTTACAAGAAAAACAATTTTTAAAATATCAGGGGATTTAGAAGAGGTGAAAACTATGATAGGAAGAAAAAAAAAGAAGAAATAAAAGAGGCAATTTTAGTATTAAGTTTGCAAAGAGAATATAAGTAGGTTTCCAGGGATTGAAAAAAACATAGAAAAGCAAGATAGCTTTGAAACTAATATAGTGATTTATTATATTCTTTTAGAAATGCAAGGCTATATGTAGCAAAGTTTCTGGTTTTGTTGTTCATTCATTTTTTTCTTATTCTTTTGTATATATGGAAATGAATATTGAGTGGGCCTCTATTGGAGAATTTATAGGAGCTGGACAAGAATTGCATATGTATAGAAGGTATGGGCAGATTGCCATCTGTATAGTCAAAGGAGTAACCCCATTCATATAATCACAGTGATCCAATGAATATATTCTTAAGGGAAAAAAAGGTTTACTCTTATCTTCTTCTACTTCCCCGTCTCACAAAGGTGAGCATGCTCTTTATTTGTCTTTCTCACTCTACTATTATTCTTCAATGGTCTTCCCTCTTTTGATTTCACAGTCTCACAGAATTGGAGATTTTAAAGGGATTTTATCAGCCACTATTCATGATCATTCCTCCAACCCATCCATGAAAAGAATGCCCTCTAGAATATACTCGACAAATGAGTATCCAGTCTGTTTGAAGATTTGCAAGGAACAGATATCTCCAAGCAACCCATAGGACAGCTCTGATTGTTAGGAAGTTTGTCCTGACATCAGGTATAATTTTGCCACATCTTCATTCTACTCATTGCTCTTATTTCTGGGATCTGGGGCCAGACAGGACCATTTTAGCCCCTCCTCCATGTGACAGCCCTTCAAATTCTTGCAGACAGCTATCATTCCCCGTTTAAGTCTTCTCATCTCCAGGGGACACTTGTCCAGTTCTTTCAATTGATCCTTACAGGGTAAGGTCTCCTTTTCTATTCTGAATGTCCTTCTCTGGACAATCCAATTTATCAACATCGTTTTTAAGTTGTGGTGCACAGAACCAAAGAAAATATTTAGAGGCATCTGATGGTTCAGTAGATAAAGTGCCAGATCTGGAATCAGGGAGACCTGAGTTCAAATGTGTTCTCAGTTACTAACTGTGTGACCCTGGGCATGTCAGTCTCTATTTTTCTCATTTTCCTCAACTATAAAATGAAGATAATAATAGTACCTACCTAACAGGGTGGTTGTGAGGTTAAAGCAAGGTGATATTCATAAAATGCGCTTAACAAAATGCTTGGTACATAGCAAGCAATATATGCAAGCTTATTTCTTCCTCCATCCCCTCTTCATCTGCGGTCTGATGAGGCAGAGTATATTGAGATTTATGCCTCCTATTTCTGAAAGCTATGCCTTTTTTCTGGAGCCCAAGATCCCATTAGTTTTATTTGATTGATATATTATACTGCTTGCAGTTCACTAAAACCCTCAGATCTTTTTCACATCAGCTGCTTTCTATTCCATGTTTCCCATTTTATCTTTGTGAAATTATTTTTTGAACCCAAGTGCAAGATTTTACATTAATCCTTATTTCAAGTTTCATTTTATTAGATTTATTCCAGCCTAGTGATGTCAAATTGTTTGGTCCATCAGGGAGTGTATGATTTAAAACTCTTTTTTTTTTTTTTTTACATAATGCCAAAATATCTCAGTTAGTAGCATTGTAAATCTTTTTCTTTTTTTTTTAATTTTTAAAGCCTTTTATTTTCAAAACATATGATTGTAAATCTTAATAGCTGTAACCTACACAAACAAAAGCTATTTGTGGTTCTCAATTTTTTTAGGGTCCTAAGACCCTTCTATTAGTGCTCCTCTACTTATTACTATCCTTTGAATCCATACTCTGTCATTCACTATATTAGCCAGCTACCCTGATTTTGCATCATCTACAAATTTGATGAGCACATTAAATTATTGATAAAATTGTTATTCCAGCACAGGGCTATGTACAGAGCCTTGGGGCACTCTACTTGGGGCACCATGCTGATCTTGAGTTATTAATTACTACTCTCTGAGACTGTCTATTGAATCAGTTTAGAATTAAACTGAATTAAACTCTGTATTATTTCCTAATTCACATCTTTCCATCTTTTCCACCAAAACAACATAAAATTATTTAAACAAAATCTTTGCTAAAATCTAGACATACTATATCACAGTATTCCCTTTACTTACTAGATTAGTAGTCCTGTCAACAAAACCAAAGGAAATGAGATTAGTCTAACATGACCTATTCTTGAAGCTGTGCTGGCGCTTTGTAATTATCACTTTTCATTTTAGATGTACACTAGACATTTCTTTAAGGATCTGTTCTAGAAATTTCCTAGGAAACAAAGTCAAACTCTTGACTTCTTGAAAAATCAGGCCTTTGTCTTTCCTCAATTCTATTGCACCTTTCCTCCTTTTCCTTGATCTTTCAGATATATTTGACAGTGACTCAGGAATCCGATCTGCCAATTCTTTCAGGGCACAAAGACAGAGTTCATCAGGGCCAGATGACTTGAATTTACCAAGGGCAGCTAGGTGCTCTCTTGCTCTCTCCTAACAAATCTTGAGTATCAACTCCCTGTTAGTCATTTTTGTTCTGTCATTTATGATGTAAAGGCCATTTTCCTTTGCAGAGAAAACAAAATGAGAAGTGAGCAGTTTTCCCTTCTCTTTAGTTAGTTTTCACCATTCTATCTATCCCAAGCCAGGTTTCATTCTTTCTTTGATCTTCCTTTTTGCTTCTAATATCATTAAAAAAAAACCCAAATCTTTTGTTGTTCTTAGCTTCCCTTGCCAGACTCATATTATTGTGCAAATTACTATTCTTTGCATTATATTTGGAGGACTACACATATAATGAGCTTACATTCATCCTTTGTTAACTGAAAGTCATGCAGTCTACCCTAACACTCCACGCCATCTTTATGGTCATTATCTACTAAACTACAGATCATCTCCCATTTTTAAAAAGTCTAGTTACTTGTTTCATGATCTTCCTCTTAACCTTATTACCACCATTATCCCTCAGGGCTTCAATAAGCATGTTGACAGCCTCTGTATCAACCTGATCTCAATCTCCTTAACCCCAATGGCTTTCTCCAATCCTAATTCATTTACACACCAGCCCAGCCATATCTTATATCACACACTCTGTAGCTCTACTCTGAAAACAACCTTCTGTCCCTCCACCTCTCTCACTATCTCATAGCAATCTGGCTGTTCAGATGTATGAGTCAAACCACTAGGTGTTGTAGTTGAGCCAAGGAATATTAACAAAATACTTAAAACCAAATCCACTGCTTTTCTGGAGGAAAAAAAAAAGATAGTGGAACTGGGGACACTTCTCATCATGTACTTCCCTCCTGGATTTCTGAATCTGAGATACAATCACTGGATCCTTTCACAATTAGGAAATATCAGACACTTTCTGGGTATAATAGTCCAGGTTGAGGCAATCCCTTACTAAAATGTGGCTACGAGATACAATGACACAGCACAAGCAACAGAATGGGAGTGACATCTTAGGTAGTTTTGAAAGATCATGGTAGAAGGAAAAAAAATAGAGAAGTCAACACTTCCAAAGCAGTAAGTAGCCCATCCATCACAAAATACTTGTAGAGATTGGACCTTTGACTTATCACATTCATTCACACTAAACCTTCTATTTGCCCTCAAAAAGGCCTTCAATTCTATAACCTTCTTCAATTTTTGTAGTCTTTGTTACTTTACTTTTATTCCAACTCCATCTTAACCTCCTTGTCTGTCACTTTAACATTGTAATAGCTACTAATCCAGACCCTGTTACCCACTAACTTGTAATGGCGCTTCCTTCTCATTGGTGATTCAATAGCCTGGCAGTTCCATTCTACATGACACAACTGTTTTATTCCCTTCACCAGTCCTAGCCTGCCATAGCATGGTCCTATTGCTGTTGCCCTCTCCTGGAGTAAGTCTTCCTTGTACTATTTTTTTGGGAAAGAATAAACTATTTTATGGTTCAGTTGTTCACTTCCTCTACTCATCTTTTCACCTCTTCTTGTCTATTTTCCTTCATTAGATAGGAAAGGGGGGCAGCTAAGTAGTGCAGTAGATAGAGTACCGGCCCTGAAGTCAGGAAGACCTGAGTTCAAATCTAGTCTCAGACACTTAACACTTATGTGTGACCCTGAGGAAGTCACTTAACCTCAATTGCCCCAGAAAAAAAAAGAAAGAAAGAAAAGAAAGGAAGGAGGCAAGCATTTAAGTAATTATTTTGTGCCTGATACTATGTTAAGTACATATATATATATATATATATATATATATATATATATATATATATATATATATATGTATATATAAAACTTCTTTTGATTCTCACAGCAATCCTGGGAGGTAGGTACTATTATTTTTTTTTTTTTTCGTTTTGTAGATGAGGAAACTGAGGGACATAGGAGTTAAATGATTTACCTAGAGTTACACAGCTAGTTAAGTGTCTGAGGCCAGATTTGAACTCAGGTCTTTTTGATTCCATACTCAGTACTCTAACTCCTGCACCACGTAGCTGCTACTAGATCCAGTTTTATAGACTATCTGGACTTTTCTTCCTTTCCCTTTATATTTCAAAATGTTTTAAGATTTAAGTTTTTGATTAGAGTATAAATTTTTTTTAGATTTGAAGCTGACAATGAGAAGGGGAAGTAAAGAACCAAGTGTATGCAAGAAAGAGTGAGCTAATTCAAGTAGCTTGTATGTATGATTCATCCCATTTCTGTCTCAACTAACACTGAAAATAGGCTGAGAATCCTGCTCATCACTCTAATTCCTTTCAAGGTACAATTTAAGAATCACTGTCTACTTAAGAGCTTTCTGGATGTCCCTCAATGTTATTGCTTCTCTCCCCCAAGTTATTTTGTATTAACTTTGGGTGTATGTATGTACATATACACATATATCACAGTATATATTATACACACATACATATTTCCCAACCTAATCTGACAAATCTAATTGAGGATGAAGGACATCTCCTGGCTTTTCTGAAATGGGAACCAATAGATCTCCAGTTACAGTTAGAAACTTCCAATCAAATTACAGATTCCTCAGCTCTGCTGGTCACAGGCTAAGCAGAGAACCACTTTTGGCAACAGAAACTCTGGCCAGCTGGACTTGACTGCTGGACAAATTTTCTCTTCAAATGATGTTATCTGAGTCTGTGATTTAAATCAAAACATTCTTTGAGCCAAAGTCCCACATATTTCTGAATGAGTCAAATATGCCTTAGGATTCTTTGCTAATTGGATACTGCACAGTGATGGGTGACCCCTTTGGTAAAAGTAACATGCTAGGAATCATGTTAGAAACTGAGAATAAAGAGGTAAATTGAAAACAGTTTCTACTTGTCAATGAAGTTGACAAGGGTTTTTATTGTCTGTCAATTGACTCTGCCTGGATTGAATCTACCAGTTGAAATAGTATGCACATAAATAAACACATTATTTATATACATATACTTACCATGTGATAGAAGAAAATTTTCTGCTTTAGCTATTTCAAATATCAGATAGGAGATCATGACATACACTAGCTGTATAATCTTGGGGCTGTGCCCCCAGGTTATTTTACAAGACAAATGGTGGCAGATCTCCACTGGTTGACTATATTTTCCCTACAGAAAGCTCTCTATAGCAATGAAAATCTAGGTTGGCCCCAAAGGAACAATAGCAATAATAATAACATTAAAGCAAAAACATATCTTGAGTGATTCAGACAATTTTGGCCTTTTGTGCTGCTGCTGCTGCTGAGATTGTAACAGGCTTGCCACCCACCAGTAGTTCACGAATGATCTATTTTAAGAACTTCTGGTCAAGGAATAGTAGTGTACTCTGATAATATGCTAATCTCCACATAACATATGCAGTCACAGGTGACTTTCTAGTCTATATATCTAGTCTTATTTTTTTTCCCCTAAAACCTAATTCTACATTGCCAAATGTTTTCCAGCTATTTCCACTTGAATGTACCACCAGCATCTCAAATTTAACATGAGAAACAGAATTCATTATCTTTGTCCTTTAAAACCGACCCTTTCTTTATGTCCCTCTATTTCTGGTGAGGGCTTCCTCTCCTATTTATTGGGATTGAAAACCCAGGGTCATTATTGCCTTTTCTCTCTTCCCCATGTTCCACATCCACTCAGTTGTCAAGTCTTATTGAGTCTCTGCATCCATAAAGTTTCTTATATGTACACCTTTCTCTCCATTCATATGTCCCATTATTCTGCTTCAGGTCCTCATCACCACTTTCTTAGATTATTGCAATAGCTTTCTAATTAGTCTCCCTGCTTCCAGTCTCTCCTCTTTCCAATCCATCTTCCTCATAGCTGTCAAAACAATCTTCCTAAAACACAAGACTTATCTTGACATTCCCTTCTTGCAAATCTTCAGTGAATTCCAATTGCAACAGATGTTCCTAGTCTTTTTTGTGCCATGAACTCCTTTGGCAGTCGAGTGAAGCTTAGGGACCCTTTCTCAGAATCATGAGTAAATAAAACACAGAAATCACAAAGGAAACCAATTACATTGCAATACAGTTATAAAAATATTAAAAAGGTTCATAGGCTAAAATTTTTTATTCTAGATAAAATATAAATCCCTTGGCCTGGGATTTAAATCTCTCTATAAATTGATTTGTTCCTGTTTTTCCAGCTTTGTGGGAAGATGGGAAGGTGAGAGGGGAAGTATGAAGAAGTATGAAAACAAGAGAGAATTCAAGTTCAGGTATAGCCTCCTAAGGGCAGTTAGTCAATTAAGCACCTATTATGGGCCAGACCTTAGGTTAAGCCCTAGAAATAGAAATGAGAGCAGGGAGTGGAAGAAGGAAGGGAGGGAAAGAGAGAAGGAGAGAGAGAGAAGAGAAGGGGGGAGAAAAAGAAGGAGAGGGAGGGAAGGAGAGATGGAAAGAGGAAGAGAGGAAGAGAGGGAGAGGAAGGAAGGGAGAGGGGAGGGGGGAAAGAAGAGAAGGGGAGGGGAGGGGAAGGAGAAGAAAAGGGGAAGGGAAGAAAAGGAAGGGGAGGGAAGAAGAAGAAGAAGAGTGTGAATGAATATGAATGTGTGAGAATGAAAGAGAAAAGGATTTCTGCTCTCAGCAAATTTACAATCTAAAGAAGGAAGATAACATACAACAGAAGCAAGGGACAGAGGGCAAAGCAAATACTCTACATGGGGGAATGATAGAGAAATCCAAAGGAGGGCAGCTGAATAGAAATGAAGAGAGAGCTGTCCTGGGTATTCTTCTTAAATGGAGGTTTTGGAAAGCTCTTTGTTCCACCATCCAATCAGAGGGACAGAGAGTACTATGAGTAGTGAAGGTAAAGTCTAAAGAGATCTTATAGGATGATGAAGTTTCTGATGATGAGGTTCCTGGACACTACACATTTTGTTGTTATAAATGTGATTGTTGAATTGAATCAAACCCAGTTGGCAGAGGCCTTGATGATGTGATTCCATAATATTGCTTCTAAAATAGGGAAAATGTTATATTATTTAAATGTTCTCAGTATATATATATAAGCCATCAGGGCTGAAAGGAAAATTCTACCAGAAAGAGATCCTTTGCCATGGGAAGCCCCCATAATCATGAAAAATCTGTAGCAGTCCTAGGGATCCACTGGGCATTGTCAATTTATTGGGAACTTTGCATCATTGACTTCCTCTTTTATCAACTTTATGAAAATCACTAAGAATCAACCAAATATAGCTGGGAATTATGAGATTATAGGAGAAACTACAACTAAGGTTACCGAGAACTTTCATACCTACAAAAGCTCATCCAAGAAAGTCCCCTAAAAGTAGGAATTAATGTTCAGGTCTTACCATCAGCACAGCTACAGGGGGACTAATATGGGCAAGCACAGTTGGATCACTGCCCATTATCTGTGACTATTCAGCGTAATAAGATGATATTGTGTTGATAACAGTTAAATGCATTAGAAATAATTTAGTTTAACACTTACATTTTATCCATAAATACTCAAGACCTTGGGAGGCTAAATCATCTGCCCAGCATCCTAAGTGCTAGCAAATGGCAGAACTGGGGATATAAGTCGAGACAGGCTCAGAATGGTAGATGCTCTGGCTAACTCAAAGATGGACATGCTGAGAGACCCAGAAAAATGTGAGGATACCTAAGAATGTCAAGTGTATCTCCTAAAGCTTAGAATTGCTTCATTTTAGCCTTTGTAACCTTAGAATCTAGGAGAGTCTCATGCCCACAGCAAACCCTTACTAAGTGCTTTTTGACTCAGTTATCACATACTATTTGTTTCCTCGATGTCTCTTGCTAATGTCCTTTCTTTTCTACTCACACAGACTTCTTTGTATAAGCTTTCATCATCTTTTTTCTTGGACAGATGCAATAGTCTTATAATTAGTCTCTCAAGCCTCTTAGTCCTCAATCCATACTTTATATAATTGCCAAAGTGATTTTCTTAAAGTGTAGGTCTAACCTCATCATTCCTCTTTTTATAAAATCAATAAACTCTAGTGGCTTCCTATTTTTCCCATTTACATTTATGATGAAACATAAAATCTTTTGCTTGCCATTTAATTTTCTTCACTACTTAGTCACTTTTCTTCAAGATGAATTTTGTAATTTTTTTCTAGCTCTAGAAAGTAATTTCTTGGTAGTTTGGTATGACACTGAATAAGTAGATTAATTTAAGCAGAATTGTAATTTTTATTACATTAGCTCAGACTACCCATGAGCACTTGATATTCTTCCAATGTTTAGATCTAACTTTATTTGTGTGGAAAGTATTTTGTAATTGTCTTCATATAGTTCTTGGTTTTGTCTTGGTAGTTAGACTCCCAAATATATATATATAT
This sequence comes from Sminthopsis crassicaudata, assembly GCF_048593235.1. Classification (NCBI taxonomy): domain Eukaryota; kingdom Metazoa; phylum Chordata; class Mammalia; order Dasyuromorphia; family Dasyuridae; genus Sminthopsis; species Sminthopsis crassicaudata. The sequence continues at coordinate 195,698,836 of NC_133622.1, forward strand.
ATATATTTTTTTTTTGTGACCTTCAGTTATTTTAAATGGAATTTCTCTTTCTATCAGTTGCTCCTGGACTTTGTTAGTAACATAGAAATGCCAATGATTTATGCTTATTTACTTTGTATCTTGCAACTTTGCTAAAGTTAATGATTTCTAGTAGTTCTTTAGTTGATGCTCTAGGATTCTCTAAGCACAGCATCACATCATCTGCAAAGAGTGATAGTTTTGTTTTCTCATTACTTTTTTTCTCATATTGCTAAAGCTAACATTTCTAATATAATATCAAATAGTAATAGTGATAGTAGGGAGCCTTGTTTCATCCCTGATCTTATTGGGAATACTTCTAGTTTGTTCCCATTACATATGATGCTAGCTGATGGGGTAGTTGCTACTTATCATTTTATGGAAAACTCCATTTATTCCTATGTTCTCTGATGTTTTAATAGCTACTTAGTTATTTCTTACATATTGTTCCCTTTTTTCATCCAACGACATTGATCTAATTGCTGTTTTAAATAGGTGCCTTTCCACTGGCTATCTCTCATATCTGAAATGCACTTCTTCCTCACTTTTGCCTCTTGGAAATTTATGGTTTCTTTTATCCCCCTGCTCAAGCGCCACCTTCTACTTGAAACCTTTCATGATATCCAGCAGCTATTGAACTCCCTTCCCAAACTACCTTTCATTCATTTTGTGTATATACACATGTATATATGTACATGCTATCTCTTACATTAGAATGTAAGCTTCTTTAGGGCAGAGACTATTTAATTTTTGCCTTTGTATCCCTAACCCTTATAATGCTTAATCATAATGACAGTCATAATAATCATAGTGATAAGTGTGGAAAGGCTTAATATTTGATGATTGATTTTAATTTGTTTTTGAATTTTAACAAAGCAATCTTTGTGAACAGTGGAATCTATATGGGTCAGAGTCACTTTCTGTAGGCTACTACATTTTCCACGTATCTCCACAACAGTGACAAACTTATTACTCTCATAGGCAAAACTCATAATGCTTATAGATTATACAGCTATCTGAGAGGATCCTTGTTCTCAGGTTTGCTAGTTACTCTCTCCAAGGTGATATATATATATATATATATATATATATACTTTCTTCCTTCTATGCTTGAGCTCTTGGTTCCTACTTTCCTGAAATGCTTCATGGAGCTTACTGATGAGAGAATACTACCAATACTGCATTCAGTCCACTGTCTTTATTTTGGATAGGTCTTCTTGGTATGACTTGGCATTTAGTCAAACTATCCTTCTAAGTAAAATATCAGCATTATCTAAGACTTCCATGTTGGAAAAGCTGGAGCTCCATTCCAACCAGGCACTAAAGAGACCCGTTTTAATCAACCAATCAATCAACATTTATTAAGGGGTTACATTGTATTATATGCTAGAACTTTTCCAGATTCAGTTTATATCATACCCTTTCTTGGAACATAGAAAACACACACATATCTGGATGGGATCTGAGAGATAATTAAGTCATAAAATCTAAGAGTTGGAAGGCATCTTAGAGCTTATATAGTCTAATCAGTATCTTGACAAAAATCTCTACTAAATTTCTAACAAGTGAACATTGAATCTAGAAACTCCTAGTGGTGGTGAACCTGAAACTTCTGGAGATAGCTCATTTTACTCATTTTATGATTCTAATTATTAGCAAGCACTTCTTTGTATGGAATTGAAATATGCCTTCCTGAAAATTCTACCTATTGCTCACAATTTTGCGCTCTTGGGCCCAAAAGCATAAGTCTAATTATTCTTCCATATGACAATCCTTAAGATGCTTTGATTTTTTGAACTATAGCTTAATCTTGGACTGTATTTATGCAACTAAGTGGTAGAATAGATAGAATGTTTTGAGTAAGGAAACTTGCATTTGATTCTGACTTCAGACACTTACTAACTAGGTTTACTAGACATGTAACCTTTCCTAGCCTCAGGTTCTTCATCTATAAAATTGAAATAATAATAGCAGCTACTTCATAGAGTTGCCATAAGGATCAAATGATAGAATATTTGCAAAGTATTTTACAAACCTAAATTCTATAAAATCTTAGTTATTATTATTTTTTATTGTTTTTGGATCTCTATAAGGACTTCATTTTGCCTCCTGTGCTGCTCAGAAATAGACATAACTAATGCCTTTTGCTTTAAGCTTCTGTTTCTATTATATTTTGTGCTTACAGTTTTGGTACCTGGACTTCTTATTCTACATGATACTTCTACTGTTTCTAAACCTTCATAAATGGATATCTTAGCACCATGAACTTTTCTTCCCTGCCTCAGTCCAATTCCTGGCTAGTTCCTGGCCACTTCTCTAGGTAGATTCAAAGGGAATAGCTCACTTTGTTAGCCTTTCCCATATTTACCTTGATATTCCAATCATCCTTCAAGACCTAACTTAATTGCTACTTCCTTTATAAAACTTTTTTTTTGATTTACTCAGCTGGAGCCAGCTCAAATTTCTCATTGCATTCTATCTAGATCTTTTCTTTGAATTCATAACATTCTTCTTTGTGTTATGATTATTTGTGTATAGTCTCATGCTGTCTATTTGGATATAAATTTCTTGAAAGCAAGAACAATATTCTATCCTTACATACTTTTTCTGTTTTCCATTCCTAGTGCCTAGCATAATACTTTGTATATACCTATCATGGAAATACAGGATTTAGTCCAAACAATCATTTTACTTGTGGGAAAATTAAGACCCAGAGAGACTAAAATGACATTCAAAGTCATATATATAGTCATGAAGATAGTAAGTTAAAATTTGAATCCACATCGTTTTAGTTCCAAGCCTAACATATTATTTGATATACTATTCTGCCTTTACTCAAGCTGTCCATCTGTGACCCCTTACTCTGGCCACATGACTGGTCCTACCTATATTTCTTATCAGACATGTTATTGTTTCTGTGTTTTATGTGTTCATTGGTTTTATTCTACTTTATGCCTTTTATTAGATTTCTTTCATGAAAGTCATTGCTGATCATAAATTGAAGTCTACTTATACTCATCATATATCTTTCCACATTAGAGGCTAATAAATTTGTCCGAAATCAAACTAGACATACCCTTCTGATAATTTACCTTTTCAAATCAGATTCCAGACAGTCTCCCATTAGATTTCCTGATCATTTGGCTCCTTATGTCCAAAATACAAAGATAAATAACCCCTGCAATTTTTTTTCAGGATTTCAACTAAAATATTTTTCTCTGGAAAAACACTAGTTTCTCAAGTGACCTTTGAGCAGTCCTCAGTGTGACTGTAACAACAATAAGCAATAGATGTGTATATATAATATATATATATTTATATATATGTGTGTGTGTGTTTGTGTGTGTGTATTACACATATAAAACCAATTTATTCAGTAATTGCAAGGAATAATTATATAGTTCTCCTTTTCCTTTAAACTTTTATGTTTTTCCCCTCATAGCTATTATTTATGACAATTACCTCTCAATTCCAAACATATCTGAATATACTGCACAGTACACTGAGTACAAGAAGGTCAGGCTGATTCCAAGTAATTGATGAATGATTTGTAAGCCGTGCCAAGTTTCGCCCAAACCCAAACTCTTTAATTTAAGTCCTAAATACTCTTCCAGTTTTAGTATCGATATGCTCCCTCAGGCTTAATGTGAATAATTATCCTTAAATTGAAAGACCTAGCATCTACCTTTGGTTGTGCTGAGGATTGTGGTAAGGCCACATGAGAGAATATTAATAGCATCTACCTTTGGTTGTGCTGAGGATTGTGGTAAGGCCACATGAGAGAATATTTGTAAAGTACTCTGCAAATCTTAAAGTGCTATGTGAGTAATATAGCTATGATTATCTTGTCTAATACACATACTCATGTAAAAATGCCTTATATAGCCATGCTGACTAGAACCATGAATTATAGAGTCATTAACCACAAACTCCAAACATGCATATACACACATGCATTTGTGTGCGTGCACACACACACACAAATTTGAGTTACAATTATTTGCTGATTTATGCTTCTGTCCTTCAGCGAGTCTATGATCTTATGATAAGGATAGGTCGCAATTCTTTCTTTTCCTATAATATTCTTGTCTACTCCCTCTCATAAATCCCTCATATAAGACCAGTCCAATTCATTGGCAAGCTTTCTTTAGTCTGTCTCTCTGTCTTCCTTTCTTAACATATGAGGTGGATGCTTATCCAACTACTGGTCATAGTTTGGGCAAAAGTATCCTTTGTCCATTTGCTTCTAGAAGTTCTCTTAACAAGACGATAAACTTGAATGATGCAAAGTTAATCAACTCCAATTGGGTATATTGATTGGATATCAATGTGGGTATTAGAGGAATATTGTTTTCTTTCATATTCTGCATTTGGGAAATTGTTCAGCACTTTCAAGGATCCCAAGTTGCTCTCTTATGCATACCAAAGGAATATTTTAAACAGCATCATTCTATCCATGATGCCATGAACAAGAACGTTTTTGCTTTTGTTTTCATACATCTAGCACCTAGCATAGTACTTGACTCATGAATAAAATTAGTTTGATTGAATTTAGTTGAATGAAATTGAATAGGATGAACTCAAAACATGGAAAATGCAATCCTCAAAGAATCAAAATTGTGAGAGACTTGAAATCCAGTGGAGAACTCATAGTAAATGTAATCAGCCTGCAAAATATCACAGTAAGTAATTCTGTATAACAAATGGTATAAGATAAAACATCCTGGAAATGAGTTTGGTTTTCAGAGAAGCTAGAAGGTCATTCATGTAACAAGCACAGAGAATAACAAATGAATAGCTCATCCCCAACCTTGCTAATGAGTGATAAATTCTTTGGTCACAATAACTCTCAAAGATGATACACTAATTTGTAGAGGAATGTTATATGTCATCTTTCCCAAATGGAAAACAGGGAATGTTTTATTTTCTATTCATATTTTCATACAGGGAGACCAGTGCTCATTACATAGTGTTTCACTAATTATTTTCTATTCCATTCATAATAGTGATGATTATTTTCTGGGGAGCCCATGTTTCCCTGTTTTATGTCACATGTAATATTGCTAACTAGAGAATTCTTTAACACATACATATAGATATATACATAATACATACATACACACACATATATATAATTGAATTTATCAAGGAATATGATATAACATTCTCATGTTTGTAGGAAACATTTTGATGAAATACATTAAAGACTGTTTTGTTCATCTAATATTTTTTTGAGCAATCCACAGACCTTAAATGTAGTAGAATTTGTTGGTAGATAAGCTTTAACTTAACGACAGTCTCCTGTTTATAGTCATAACAAAGCGTTGCAAGGCAAGATGATCTAAGCTTCAATGGAAATGATTATTTTTTGTCTTAGATGAAAACAAAACCCTCCACAAAGCCTGTCAACAACTTTATCTGAAGAGAACTGACAGTTGCATTCATATGCTAATTGTAACTTCTATATAGTTATAGAGAAGCTAAGTAGTGCAGTGGATAGAGTGCTGCACCTAACTCAGAAAACTTTTGAATTCAAATCTTCTTGAGTTCAAATTTGGCCTTAGATACTCAGCAGTTATGTGATCCTGGGCAAGGATTGCCTAAATTTTCAAAGCTTTAATGAGAGCTAGGAAAGGAAATGGCAAACTATTCCAGTATCTTTGACAAGAAAATCCCAAATGGGGTCATGAAGAGTCATATATGACTGAAATAACTGGATAACAACATATAGTTACAATTTTTGTATTATCTTCAGTATTTATTTATAAGGTTCTATGTCAATATTGATATGGTTTCTTCCAGAAGCATATTACTCATTGACTGTTAGACAAACACCACAGATGCAAAGCTGGAAGAGATTTCAGAAATTATCTAGACCAATCCTCTTATTTTACAGATAAGGAAATGAGATCCTGGGGAGGGGAGTTGACTTTCCCAAAGTCACACAGTTAGCCTATATCAGGAATGAGATTTACCCTTGAGAGACCTTCTAACTCTAGAATCAATGGTCTTTTGACCAGAGTGTTTTCCAGATTTTACATTTAGAATATTAAAAGTTAAAATTAGTGTGCTCAGGTTTTACAAAAACTGTGTAATTTTTAATATCCCATCTCAAAAATTTTCATAGCACTTCTTTTTCTTGTGGCAATGAACTAGAAACTAAATGGGGTATCCATAAAGCAGGAATATCTGAGTAAATTGTGTTATATGAATATAATGGATTGTATTGTGACATAAGAAATGATGGAAGGGATGACTTCAGAGGATCTTGGGAAAACTTGAATGAACTGATTCAGAGTTAAATGGAGAACCAGGAAAATATTTATATGATGACAAATTTAAAGACTTAAGTATTCTGATTAATACCATGCCCAACTATGATTTTAGAGGACCAATGATAAAATATTTTACTCACTTTTATTGAAAGAGGAGAGATAGACTTAAGGCACACATTGAGACATGCATTTCTTGACATGGTTATGTAGGAATTTGTTTTTCTTGACTATAAACATTTTTTAAACAAAGGTTTAAAATTTTTTTTCAATTGGATAAAGGAAATGAGAGGGAGAAATAAAACAAATGCATTTAAACTGAAAAAAAGTAAAATAAAAATCCCTTTTCTCTTTATTATTCCTCACTGTTATCCACTGTGAAAAGGCAATGGGGCAAAAGAGGAGTCATCCTGAGATTTTTATCTGTTTCATGGATCCATATGAACAATGAGCTGATCACATAGTATCCAAATACAAAGAGACAAGACTCTCCACTGATCCTTGGGCATGGACATAATATGTGGCCTGGACCATATTTGAAACTTTTAAGTTTGGCAGAACTTGACAAATTTTGCTATCTTCTTATATAGCTTTCAAGAACCTATGGTTCTTTACATATCACAATAAAGCACCAAAATAGGATTTTTGTAGAATACTGAAATGAAGAAACATAAAATAACACCCTCTGTCATCACCATTGCCAATGATTCGTGTATTAATTTTCACTCAGAATGGAATCCCTTATGAGAAAGAGCCCCAACTCCCATGTATTCAGAAATAGACCCAAGAGAAAAAATAGATAATCCAGGATTAGTTACCAAATTAAAAAATGATAAAGTGTAGTATCATCACGTTTAAATATCATTAAATATGAAACCATTCCAAAATGACGCAGGTTTTCCTATATGCCTTTTGGCAATGAATATTTGTGTGACAGAAAACAAAAACTACTAAGCACTATAACTCAATAAAACCTTCTAGCTCCCGCAGTGATGCTTTTTCTTTGTGGGGAAAATGTAAGGCTAAGCCTGCCTGTGTGAGAACACATTTGGGGACCACTTTTGTTTTCCCTTCCTGTTCTTTCCCTCCTTAGGGAAGGCTCCTGAGAACCTGCCATGTACTTTTCTGAGGTTCTCCTTTCAGAATGTTCCGTCAGGATCTTTTCACCACCATTGTCTTCTCAGGCTTTCAGTCTATGGGGAGACCATGGTCCTTTCAGAGAACATGGATTATATCTGCTCCCAACTGGAAGGGCTTTTGTAACCCACTGTATAAAAAGTACTTTTTCCTGAAGATGTGGATTGATAACACATGTCAATATTTTTCATAAATCTCAGTCAAACATTTTATTAAGATGCCATGAATATGAATGCTCTATAACAGTTACTGTGAATGAAAACCTTCTGTTCTTTAGAGAAATATTCAGGCTTCATGTTTAGATGTGTATTTTCTTTCCTTCAACACAACTGTTATTTCTAAATGCTGCCATGTTGTGGTTTTCCTATAAAAATTGAATAAATCCAAGTTTGCACCTTCATCTGACTTTTATTTATTAAAAAAAAAAACAAGGATATCCCATATAAAGCTGGCTCATATGTTGTTTCACAAAATATCATTACTACATTATAACTAAATATTTCTATTTGTTACCTGCCTCATAGAGGAAGGACAGTTGATCTATGGATACAAGAAGGCAAAAGTTACTTTTAGTAACTCTAATGGGAAGTACCAGTCTCAGCCCCTTGCTGAAGATGCTTATAGGTAACAGATAAAAACAGAGAGAATAAATATCATTCTGACTCAAGATTTATGGTCGATCCTTTATACTAAAGGTGAAGAATTGTGTGAGTTGAAAGGAGATAGAGTAAAAGAGATGGGTAAGAACTTTAGTAGCAGGGCAATGTGGGTCTGGGGTCTTAGTGTTTAATAGGTAGCTTTCCTCATGTGTCTACACTTCTGTTCCTCCAATCTCTATTTCTCTCTGGGAAGGTCTTCTATGCCAGGATATTGCAAGGTGTTCCATGTCACAGACACAAGGAACTCTTAAGATGTAGTCTTTTTTAAAATTAATTTTATAATTATACATTTTTGACAGTATATATGCATGAGTAATTTTTTTTATAACATTATCCCTTGTATTCATTTTTCCAGATTTTCCCCTCCCTCCCTCTTCTCCCTCCCCTAGATGACAGGCAATCCCATACATTTTACATGTGTTACAGTATAACCTAGATACAATATATGTGTGTAAATCCAATTTTCTTGTTGCACATTAAGTATTAGATTCCGAAGGTATAAGTAACCTGGGTAGATAGATAGTAGTGCTAACAATTTACATTCACTTCCCAGTGTTCCTTCTCTGGGTGTAGCTGTTCTGTCCATCATTGATCAGCTGGAAGTGAGTTGGATCTTCTTTATGTTGAAGATATCCATTAAGGTGTATTCTTAATTCTATATTTTATGCTTTTCAGGTCTTCAGCTAACTCTTAGGCTACACACTTAGGGGATATGTATCTCTGATACCATAACTCACAACACTTCATTGTGATGTCATTTAGCCATTCACTTGAGAAATATATCAGATAATAAAGAACGAATTGGGCTACTTCTAAGCTTAGAGGGCGAAGGAAGAAGAGGAAATCCAAGAAATGGGCCATACTTTTAAATTGCCATTCATCTGAGAGCTAGAGAAGCTCAAAAAATAGTAATTTGAGAGGATCCTCAGAGACAGCAGATTTTGCACTAGCATTCCAATCAAACTCGACAGGTTGTGCTCCCCAAACTTGGCAGTCTATTTCTCATTTTGGTATCTTTGCACAGACTGTCACTTGATCCTAGAATATACTTCCTTTTTGCTTCTGCATTTTAGAATCCCTGGCTTCCTTCAAAGTTAATAACCTGTGCTATCTTTCATAGAAAGCCTTTCCTGAGTCATATCTTCTTTTCTTCAGATAATCATAAATATCCTGACATATTTATATGTCATATAACTGTGTTAGAATGTAAGTTCCCCGAAACAAGGGGATTTTAGAAATTTGTTGTATCCCCAGCACCTAGCACAGTACTCACCACATAGTAGGTGCTTAATAAATACCCTTTAAATTGGATTTTTGGATTAATATTCACTTCCCTGAGATCAAATATCATGCTGATTAGCATTCAATTCAAAACCATTGTTCTAACTACCTATAAAATTGTTTTGTCTTATGTTTTCACAGAACCAGTTAATCATGTTAGTTTGAATATGTCTATAAAATTTAAAACACAAAGGAAGGATGTTTTCCAAGAAAAATTTGAATTTTGGCTACCGTTCCCTCTATAAGTAGCAAACATCAAAACAATGGATTGTAACAATGGATTTTCCACTACCTACTCCAAAATGAATTTTAAATAATTATATCAAATACTCCAAATGTTTTTTCCTCAAGAGATTTTCTTTGTGCTTCTGAGACCTGAAAGCTTTCAGCAAATTTTAGAATACTTTGCAGCCAACTAGTGCTATAGTAATGTGTAATATTATTGGAAGGTATCAGAGAATTCCTGAACAAGCTGTTTCCTCCAGAAAACAAACAAGTATCCATTCTTCAAAAGCAAATGCATCCCTTTCATGACACATGCCTCCAAACTAAGTACATCCATTCATAGGCATCTATTCTTCTCTCTGTCTCCTCAAATCAGACAACTATAGTTATTAATCTTTTGCAAAATTGTTGCTGTAATGTAAATCTAGTGAGAAATTAGAGCGTGTTGAATTAGATCCTTTTCAGCATCTGATCAATATTCATCAAAGCTTTAAGGCATTTTTTTTTTCCTGCCACAGAAGTCCTGATACCATTTAAATCTTTTTTTTCCCTTTCTTTGTTATTCCACAACTAAGTGGGGGAAGACATTAGATGAGCATAGCAGTAATTTCGGTACAGAAAGGGGGAGTGAATTTTTCAAGACAGAAGTTCTTGACAAAATATCAGAATCTATTATTAAAAAGAGCGTTGTGACCACTTAAGAAAATGGCAATCTCTAAAAACCAGCATGGGCTCATCAAGGAAAAAATGTGTCAGACTAACTTTCTTTCCTTTATTGATGGGGTATCTATGTTGCTAGGTCAACACAATATTATAGACACAGCATATTTATATTTCATTGAGGAAAATTCTGGGCTTCTCATGATTTCCTTTGGACAATGTGGAGAGATGTGAGCAATATAGTTTGGTACATTCAGGAGTTTGAATGATTGTACCCAAAAGGTGATTATTAATAGATTGGTATCAACTCAGAGAAATATTTCTAGTATAGTGCCTCAGAATATCTGTCTTTGATTCTATCCTTTTTAGCAATTTTATTAATCATGTGGATGAAGTCAGAGATGGGATACTCAACCAATCTACAGATTTGCTGGAAGGGATGATTAATGTGTTGGATGACAGTCTTGGGATGCAAAGAAAGCTTGAGAGCTAGAATGATGGGCCACATATAATAAGATGAAACTCGATAAGGACAGATGTGAAGTCCAATGTAGGCTAAAAATAATCAAATGTCAAATACAAGATAGGGAAGTATGAATAGATAGCACTTTATATGAAAAAGACCTGGAAAGATCAGTTCTGCAATCTCAATGTCTGTTAGTGTTAAATGAAAGCTAAAAAACCTAACAGAATCTTAGAGTTTATTTAAAATAGCAGGGTGTCCAGAACAATTAAGGAAATAATTCTGCTGTTTGGATTCTGAAACGGAAGTTTTTAAAGTTGTCCAAAAATGGAATGGGCTGATTCAGTGGAGGCAGAGTGATCACTTATTGGGAATGTTATAGAAGAGATTGCTGCCTAAGTTAGACTAGATAACCTCTGAGAACTGTCCTGAATCTGGAAGGCTAAGCTTCTATAATTCCAGTATTTATAAATATTTACTAATTCATTGTTCCTTTGAACATTTTTCTTTCTGCTTGCTCAAACTCATTATCATTAGACAAGAGTTTATGACAAAAAGAAGGAAAGGCAATTTCATTTCTTCCTACCAAATTAAAAAAAAATTCTTTAGAGTCCCAGCTGCCTGCTGTGTATCTTCAAGGAATCTCATGACTCTCTTAAGTAAAACTCATTTCTTCTTTACCTCCAGATACTCCAGATTTCCCTACCTCTGTCAATAACACTATGATTCTCCAAGGTATCCAAGCTCAAATCTCAAATTCAAGATGTGAGAGATGAGGAAGGTGATCATTCTCTTAGATATTTGAGAGATTGGATTTATTCAGTACATTTTTTGGTACATTGTTTTGAGTCTTCTATCACATTCCAATTTCATCAATCATGAAGGACTGCAATTTTTCTGACTATTTTCTAATTCCCTACCTTCTTTTCATTCTTGATTCCACTACACTAATTCAGGCTCTCACTACTTCTCACTTGAATGAATGAACCTCTCATATAAATCTTTCCCATCTCTACTTCTTTCTTGATCATGTGTCCAGTATATGAAGATAAACAGATTTTCCCCAGCATGATTTTCCTATGATTCTTCACATTCAAAGACCTTTGGTGTCTCCTTATTGCTTAGAGGATAAATATCAAACCTTTTAGCTAGATAGGGAGGATAAATGAATACTAGCTTAGCATCCAACTCCCTGTTTCAGTGCCATTAGAAAGGACTCAGCATCTCAGAATGGATAGCCTTCCCATCCTTTTCTGTCATCTGATTTTGCCCCTTGTCCACTACTCTTGGCTGATAGAGAGCAAAGAGATCATCAGGCAGGAGAGGAACCCAGGGTTTAGGAAGTGCTGTCAATGTTTGCATCTATGTAGAATTATAAACCCCAATGGAAGAACTAAAATAACAGACAAATAATACTTGTTATAAATCCCAAGTCAAGTCCACATTCTATGAAGAAAGGAGGGCAATATGGTTGATCATGTAATATTACTTCCTAATCAGACTGAGAAGATTCTGATTATAAGGATTTGAAAATCATTCTCCAAAAGTGTCCCAGTGGCCAACACCCATTTCCCCTCATACCTCAGCATTTTGACACCAGCTAGATTTTGAAATTGTTATATGTTAAAAACTTCATGAATGAAATTTGAACACACTGAAAATACCTGAGGTAGGGACCTGGGGGCATTTCCAAACACTTAGAGGCTAATTTCCCCTCCTATTAAACTAAATTTTTCATGGGACTATAGAACTGGAAGGATCTAAGAATACAGTAATCTTTAAACCCCTCATTTTATACATGAAGAACCTAGGGTTTGGAGAGAAGTTACCCAATATCATGCAGGACCTTATAAACTCTCAAATCAACAATTGCAATATTGACCTAGATAAGATAATTGATATAGTGCTGGATTTTGAGTTAGAAAGACTTAAGTTCAATCTTGCTTCAGATACTTATTAATTGTGTGACCCTGGGGACAGCATTAATTCTCTGCCTGCCTCAGTTTCCTTATTTGTAAAATGGGATATTTGCACCTTTTCACAGAGTTGTGATGATCCAATGAGTAACATATGCAAAACACTTTATCAAACATAAAGGACTATATAAATCCTAGCTAGTACTATAAACTCACATTTAATAATTATCCATATTTCTATTGTGTTTTCAATAATTCAATGAGTGGGGGTACAATTACTATTATTCCCATTTATAAATGAAAAAAACTAATCACCAGAAAAGCTAAATAACTTGCTCAAAGCCACATAGTTAAATAGGTGCCAGAGATAGAATTCAGAAGTAGGTCTCATGATTCCAATTCTAGTATCTTCCCCATTAAATTATATTGGAACTCCCTAGAAATCTACTCTTGGTTTCTCCAATGCCCATATACAATTAAGATTAGAACACTGCTCTCTCCTGTTTCCTAATCTAGTGCTCTAAGACAAATGAGTGAAACTATGGAGATAGAGATTTTTGTTTGTTAAAAGAAGAAAAAAACACCAGAAGAATGAAGAATTGTCTATCAGTGGGAAGAAATATCCTGGGAAGTAGTGAACTTCACATTATAGTATATATTAAAGCAGGTATAGGATCAGATCTGCAAGAGGGAATTCATGCTTTAGGGCAGTGGTCCTCAAACTTTTTAAATAAGGGGCCAGTCCCTCAGACTGTGGGAGGACTAGACTATAGTAAAAACAAAAGCTCACCCTCTGTCTCCGCCCCTCTGCCCATTTGCCATAACCCAGTGGGTGCATAAACGTCCTCAACGGGCTGCATCTGGCCCACGGGCCATAGTTTGAGAACCCCTGCTTTAGGACTAATAGAGCACCGAGCTCCCCCTCAAAGTTGAGTCTACAATTCTGTTTTTTCCCTACTGTATCATTCTGCTGTGAAACTTATGTTTCTATTATACCATATTCATATCAAACCAATTCAACAACCAATATTTTAAAGTCATCTATTATGTACAAAGCATAGAGTTAAAACTTGGTGATATAAAGAAAAAAATGAAATAGTACTTGTCATTAATTTACTGGGGAGATAGACATAATAGAAATCCTAGAACTATTAATTTTAAGCTAAAAGCATACATATTAAGGCACAGAGTTGGAATAACCTATTGTCTGATGTTACACAATTCAACTTGTAAGATACGAGCACAAGTTCAACTTCCTTCAAATTTAATGAAGGATAAGAAAAACAATGAGGCTAATAAACCATGGCTTTAAGTCATCTAACAATTCTTCAGAATACAAGAAACCTTGATTTGGGGAGGGTCCAGGTGTATACATTTGGGTTATTCTATCTATCAATTTTGCTTAAGGCTTTTTCTTTGTTACAAGATGGGTTTGATGGAGGTTTTGAGAAATGACTATGGTCTAAAAAACAAAAGGTAGTAACAAATCATCAAAGGAGATTATATATATACATATATATAAATATATATGTAAATATATAATATATATAAATGCTTTACCTACCTTCCTACTTTTCTCCCTTTCTCCTTTTCTTCTTTCTTCCTTCCCTTCCTCTCTCTCCCTCTTCCTTTTTATGCTTTCTAACTTTTATCTGAGGAGAGATACTCAGGGAAGTTGGACCTCTGCCCTAGAATACACCACTTTTGACTACGGCATTCACTCCATATAAAAACTAAGCAGTGAGATATGAGGTGGGGCTTACCTCAACTAGTGGGTGCCAGTGAGCGATGGGTTTCCGAGGGTACGACAGCATTTCACTCCAGTGATCCCGTCCAAGGCGCTCTGCTTCGTTGCCCACTTGGCATACCCCAATGATCTCATTGTGACCTACACTGTGAAAAGGGCCCACAATGTTTTTTTCTTAAAATGTTGACATCCAATGACAACCATCATTTACATGCAATTAGACAGAACTTTTGACAGCTGTCTGCTTGTCAGCTCCACACAGTGCTATGCTCAAAATTGGATCCCAGGTCATTAGGAATAAGGATGTGTTGAATTAGAGAAAGACTGAAGTATAATTGTGGAGAGGGCCATAGTTAGACTCCAAATTTAGTTAGTTTTTTTTTGGGGGGGGGTAGGATTATTCCCTAACTTTCTCATTCAAAGGTTTCCTCTTTTTCCTTCCCAGGGCTTTATAAATGTTAATTTATCACTGCACAGCCCCATTATACTTAACTATACTTATCAGTTTCCAGAAAAAGCAGAGAAGGTTATGGAGAGCAGGATCTGTGTCAGTTAAGAATAGAGGTCCCAGGTTTAAGAAGAAAAACTGGGCTTCCCTTATTCCCACTTCTATATTCTCTTTATAAAGAATATTCTACCCATCTGGTCAGTGTTTAATTAATTCCCATTTTTTAGAAGTTGATAGAATATCATTGTTTCAGGATTCATGTTTCTGAAGCTTGTTCTGTATTTCACCATTTTATTTCCTTGATGCTTTTTAAAGTTAATCTAATCAAGCCCATATAGTCTGCCTCTTTATAATCTAAAGCAGGTTTCTTATTTTCTCATTGGCTTTTCTCTACATGGAATTCTCTTCTTTTAAATTAATTTTTACCCATTTCTCTTATTCCTAGTTGTATATAATCTAAACCAGAAGTGTCAAGCCTGAGACCCAAAGGCTGAGTAGACTCTGAACCAGAATAAAATGTAATTGGGAAAATTTTTAATAAAATAAACAAAAATATAATAAAATGATAATGTTAACATGCATTTTCCTAAGTTAATATGCACTCATAGAAATCTTTATGTATGATTTGGTAGTCCTTGTTTCTATTTGGGTTTGATATCACTGATCTAGAAAACCAACACTTTAAGGTATATAACTTAGAACCAGTGGTTAAATCTTAGGTCAATTAAGGGTGTTCCCAGATAGTAGGGTCACCAACCTGTCAGCAATTCATGTGCCGCTTTGGCCAACATTTGGTATCCAAGACTATTTGTAATGAAAAATCACAGAGTAGGAAATATTGAAATCCTATAGGATATTAATTTTAAAAAATTAAAAAAAGATTTATTTCTTGATGCTTTCTTTGCTTATTTTTTAAGGCTGTAGATTTGAAATGAAAATTAATAACCATTTTGGCTATACATATATGTATATCTATCTACCTTAAAAGACAGCATTTTTATGTGTTAATATATACTGATACCAAGACTGAGTCTTACTTGATCATTGGATATTTTGGGTGATTTACTTCATATTTAAAGATCTGCAATAATTTGCATTAAAATTTTTAAGTCAGGGAAATAGGAAACATAAATTCCAAGTTACATATTTAAAATATGGGTTGTTTTATAATGATGAGTCAAATCTTTTGAGGGCAATTTCTTGCTGAGAAAGAAAGAGAAAGGCAAAAAGGACATAAGATCTTAGAGCTGAGGATCTAGGAGTTGTCTACTAATGATGTCTTAGGTAAATAGAGATGAAAGAAAGTAAATAAAGGAAAATAAGATTAGGTGATCAAGGATTGAGATTTGAGAAAAAAGGGGAGAGAATAGTCTTAATATAATTGCTAGAAAGTTGGAACTTTCCATTACATTTCCCCTTTCTTTCATATATCATAAAATACATATTCATACCGATTCTTAGTCTGTCAGACTCATTTTTGCCTGCCTGTCATTCTAGAACCCATTAATCTAAAAATACGCCACAGAAGATTTCCACCAAATACAAGTTATAGGCATCTCACCGGTCATAGTCCATGACAGCTATTGACAAGTGAATTTGGTCAATGTTTTCTGGGGGGACATCAAAGACTATGGCTTCATTGTAAACAGGGTTGAGTGTGTTCCTCTTGGTGGAAGTTTTTCTTTTCTTCAGGCGTTTGCCTTCGCACATCAGTGAGACTTTCACATAAGGATCTGTGTGAAGACACAAAGACATATGGCAGATGAGAATCAACATTAAAGCACAAAAAACCTCTCTGTCACATGTGCATCTTGTGATGCATCCATGTGTATGTGCTTATCTATGTGTAGAACTCTTGTATCTAAAACCAAATTCAAGCCTCATATTATTGAAATGCTTAGGAGGCTCTTAGAGCTAAAAGGCTTTCCTTCTTGAGTGGATATAATATGCAATTAAGGTATTCATTTAAGCAAGATTTTGGATGTGGCTTCCTCAAGGAATGATGTCACTTTAAATGGCATGAAGACTTGTTTTGAACCTCTCAGGGCTGTTTTCAGAAGGTGTGTCCTACTGTACATCCCTGTATTTAAATCAATGTCACAGGACTTAGTACTGCCTGTAACAATCCACAGGACTCAGAAAAATGGTTGTTTTGTTGGATCTAGTTAAGTTTTCTGGGAAGGAACATAGACTATAACTTTAGGACTAGAAGAGACATTAAATCCCATATAATCCAAGGACTCAACCTAATCTTTTATGTCTTAAACTTTTTTTTGGCAGTCTGATTAAGTCTATGGACCCCTTTGTGGAATCATACTTTTAAATGAAATATATAGGTTTACAAAGGAAATCAATTATATTGAAATACAGTTATCAAAATGGTAAAAAAAAAACCTACAAGTTCATAGATTCAATTTTAAGAAATCCTGCTCTAGTCCAATGTACTCCTTTTATAGAGAGGTAAATTGAGGCACAGAGAAGTCAAGTCTCTTGCTTTATTTTCTACATGAAATTTTTTCTGATCTACTAATTTGCATTTATTCTGGATATATTTATATATGTGCACATTTTTTCTCTTGATAAAGTGTAAACTCCCTGAGAATCGGAAGAATACCAATCATTGAATCCCCAGCACCTAGCACAGTGCTCAGTACATAGTAAATACTTAGACGTGCTGAGTGATTGATTGTTCAGTGATACATAGTTCATTAGCTGTCAATGGCAGATCTGGGTCTAAAACTAGAATCTCTTACTTGATCACTGTGTAAAAGAGAGATGCCTTTCCAGAAAAAAAATACAGGTAGAATTTTCCTCCAGGACTTATCTTTTCAGTAGTCATTGGGGATTTAGAGTTTAGACTGGGAAGGAAGAATAAGGTATATTCCTCTAAGAGAGAAACTGTGCTTCTCATTTTTGAGCCGCTGCTTTAGGGTAAATGGCTGATACTACTATTCTAGTCTGTGACCTTCATGGATCTTTCTTTAATGGAGAGTTGCGATTCTTTTTGTGTTTTACTTCTAGGTCTTTTCCTTCCTAACCCCTCTCCTTAGGGTTCCCAAATTCCCCCCAAGTAGCCAGGATTAACTTTAGAAGGTAATAAATAGGGCCTTACAATCACACAAGAACCAATGTCATTCCTTTTTCCTGATCACCAATCCTCAGTCTCCTAGCTTATGAATATCCCCTAACTTGTATGGGAACCCTTCCCATTATACTTTTTAGGGATGTAATTGTGTGATAGCTAGCCAGAATAGTCCATGAATATGTGGAAGTACCATCAAAGTAGTTCCTATAGGAACCTATAGGTTTTGAGAGTTGGAGAGAGAAATGAGATCACATAATATATAGTAATGTTTTGGGATCAGTGAGATATAAAATTTTATTGATATTTTGGAACTTTAACTTGTAGTCTTAATTCCCTAAATTTTTTGAGTGTATTTTGTTTTTATATTACTCACTTTTTAATATGTCACTGTCTCCCAAAGAACTATCTTTTATAAGAAAGAATCAAAAAAGGGGAAAATTCACCAAAAGTAATATATTGAGAATATCTGGCATTATTTGCAGTATTCTGTACTCATAGCCTTCCACCTCTGGTTCTGTGGAGAAATCTCAACGTTGCCTAGTTCATAAGGTCTGGTCTTGCATTTACCAATCAGCTTACATAATGCCTTGTTCTTTTGAGAATCAGTGGTATATATCTGAAGAATAAGCTGGGGTTCTAAATTGAATTAATTAGTACAAATGAGTCCAAATTTTGGCTGTTTTGGCTATCTTCCAAGTCACTTGAGGGTGGACCAATGAAAAGAGGTCACAAGGAGTAGAGGTAGAAAGATCAGGTTGGTGAATTCCCTACCTGATGCTCCAGTTATATCCATTGCTTTTAAGTTCCTGGCCTTGATTATGGTGATAGTCAGCCTTCCAGCAGTTGGAAGATAGCAAAGGGAAAACATCAAATCTCCAAGATCCACATTTTCCTGTTGAGAAAGCCACAAAACCAAGCTTTAGGAAATGATAGATCACATTCATCTAATAATTAATAATGCGTACAACATTCTCTCTGAGAAGTCCTTCATTTTTTTGGAACCATTTTTGCATTTTAACTAATTTAGAATTTGGCTTCTTTTTAGTGATCTTAACATTTTCCTTTATGTAATTATTGTGAATATTATTCTTTTGGTAAATAAAGTATTCTTTTCATTACAACACAATATCCTGAAATGATCAGAAATTATGGTCATACAGTAAATAGCTTCACTGTCATGATATTTGCTGCTTCTGCAGCCCTTGAGTCTTTTATCTTTGAAAGAGATTGCAGGTGGTAAACATTCTATCCCCCACTTCCCTCAGAGAAAGAATCTCACCTGTATAGAACTCCTCTGTATATACCAAGTGTGCATTAATTTTGGTGGAATAGGCCCTCTCCTTACTAATGCAGTCTAATAAAATAACGATTCCTAAAGAATCACTGAGAGAATTCAAATATGATTGTGAATTGTACCTTGTACTAATTCAAAATCAATATAAATTATAATGTTTCCTATACCATGTTTTTTCCTCTAACTTAAAAAGTAAAACAATTTCTTAAAGAATCACTGAGAGAATTCAAATATGATTGTGAATTGTACCTTGTACTAATTCAAAATCAATATAAATTATAATGTTCCCTATACCATGTTTTTTCCTCTAACTTAAAAAGTAAAACAATTTCTTGAGATGTCTGCCTGTGGTATTCTTTATTGGGGAAGAAAATCTTCCTTAAATTTTCCAGGCATTCAAGGTCAGAGAAAAAACAATTCTCCCATTCCACAAGCTGTATAACCAGAAAGAAAAGAGAAAATATAATTTAATTAGGAAGCAAAGTAATTTTCATTTACTAAAGATAACTGGGTATACCTCATTGGCCTATTGTAGATAATGAATACAAACTCATAGTGATAAGCCTTCTGAAAGTTATGTTTTTCTTAATTATCTACTGGCCCTCTTTCCTTAACCAATTTTTAAGGAACTTACTGAGAGATTATTTTACCCAAAGGTCAATCAAGGAAAATTTCATTCTGCTGGGCTATTATTTGGTGGGTTAAGTTCAAGCTTCTGTCTGTATTTTCCAATGCATAATATGTGAATGAGCCCATCTGTTTAGCTTATATGTGGAAAGTACAAAGAGCTCTTCAAGAAAAGCTGAAATGTTAATAGGCTTTGGAAGAAAAAACTGTTAGCTTGAAAGGCAGTCTCATAAAGGGAAAGAATCCCAGACTTGATGTCTGGTTTATAATCTTAGCTTTGAAACTATTTTGTTGTGTGACTTAATTAATCAACAAAAATTTATTCCACGTCTTTTAAATTCCAGGCCCTTTGGTAGGTGTTGGAGATATAAATGGAAAGGTAAGAAGGTCCCTCCCTTGAATGAGCTCATATTGCTAGAGAGGAAGTGATGTTACAAGTTCTCAGATAAATAAGTGTAGGGTATGAACAAAATGATTGGAAGGGCACTTTATGTGTCTTAACATGTCTTAATGTCTTAACATATTAGAACTAAAGAAACCATTGAGACCATCCAGTTGAAATCCCTCATTTTAAAAGAGGAAGAAAACTCTTTGGGCTTCAGTTTCCCTCTTCCACACAATAAGGAGTTGAACTGGATTTTGTAAGGTCTTTTCCAAGGCTGACTTCATATTGTAAAGTCCTTTTCAACTCTGACATTTCATGATTCTAAATCTCTGTTATCTGACCTTGTGAAGAGTATAATAATCAAAATAATTAAATCTACTAGACATCCTTGTGAGATATTCATACTTTGATAATATGGCTTGGTGGGCTCGAAAAGCAGAAACAACAAGATTTATTCATTCTCAGCTAGACAGAGGTTTGCTAATGCAGTTCCTTTGAAGTCATCTCCCACAAGCCTACGGGTCTACAAGCTCCTTTGCCATTGCCCACTGGCCTACAACATGCTATTCTTATAGACTAATGAGATAGCTTCTGCACTGTGGGAGATGTTCTAAGTCAGACTCTAATCCACCTCTAGTGGAGCTGTCAATTGCTCCAACTGTTAGAGAGAACAATTTGGAGAAGAATCACTAAACTATTCACAGTCTTGGATCCACCAATTTCTCTACCAGAATATGTGACAGAAAAAAGGACCCATATATACACAAATATTCATTGCATTACTCTTTGTAGTAGGAAAAATACTGGAAATAAAGTGAGCCCTCATCAATTTGGAAATGCTTAAGGAAATAGTGATCTATAAAAGAAACAATATTATTCGAACAAAATGAGGAATTCTGTGAAACATGGGAAGACATATTAAGGGATGCAGAGAAAAAAGCAGAATAAAGAAAAAATATAAATATAACATTTGTATGCTATGATGAAGATACCATTTTAGAGGTATACTGACAAATGTTTAATTGCTTCTTTGAAAAAAAAAGTACAAATGGCATATTTTAAGTTTACTATTTTTGCCATTTTCTTCAACACTTTCTTAACTTTGGACAATAAACATACTAGTAAGTCAAGCCCTGATCTGCAGCTTACCAATTTCTGAATTGCTCATAATGAAAATTTAACAATTGCTTCTCCCAAGCCAGTTCATGCTGGCTCCAGCACACCTTTACTTCCCCACTCACTCTTTCTGATGTGTCTTTTAATTGATTCCTGTGCTGAAACTCCAGGGATATACTAAAGGAGCAATCCTTGTCCCCTAGGCTTGTTGTCAGCTTTGAGGTATAACTCTGTAGGGGGATGCCATGTCTTTCCAAGCCACCAAACCTTAAGCCTCCTAGGTAAGCCTGTGTCTGGAATGCAGCCATCTCTTGTTTGTATCCTTTTTCTTTGGATACTGGGCCTTATGAGATCTCAAAAGGCTACTGGAATCTTGCCCTCTTCCTGGGTATTTGAGTAATGGACTACTAGAACAATTGTAGCAGCAACAGATGGTGTGGGAGAGAGCAAAAGTTCCCAGGATTCTCTGATTTTTCCTGGCTTTTGCTTCCCATTATCTTTTAGATCTTCTTTTTGGATGGAAAAACTACACTTCAATTGTATTTTTTATAAGGGACTACATGAAAAATGATTACACTATTATTAATTAAAACTTTATAAAAAGGTGGAAGAACGTAAAATTAATTATAGTTAAAAACCTTAGCTATTGGGAAAAAAACATAAATATTCAGGTTAGGGGCAGACTATGGGTATACAATGTTGTGTATAATAGATCATTTTGTCATCTATTTTTATTTGTTTTTCTTTATCATAAAGGAGGATTCAGCTGAGAGCAATATAAAATCCTTATGATATTTTAAAAAAAGACAAAAATAATCATTATTTTAAAATACAGTTATCATATACCTTGTGCAAGTTCTATGCACTTTAACATTAGCCATTGCAGCCAAGTGACCCTTTTTCAATTTTCTGTCACCCTGGTCCTCTAGACTCACAAAACACAGGAGATTAATGCAATCTGAGCAAAGGTTAAATATCAGAGGCACTGTGCTACAGTGAAAAGCATACTGGATTTGGAATAAATGGCCTTTTGCCCAAATCCTAGGTCTTCCTTCTACTATCTGCTAAGTCACTTAACCTCTCTGGGACTCAATTTCCCCATCTGTAAAATGAAGGAATTAGACTGAATGACCTCTGAGATTCTCTTTCCAGTCCTAGATCTATTATTTATGATCCCATGTAAACTTCCTTGGGTTAAATTAGGGGTGGGACAGTGGGACTAGATTTAATCCTGAGTTCTCTTTGCCTTTAGTCCATCAACTCTTAGCTCTTAGCTATAACTTTCCCAATTCTTCAGGCACGTAGCTTCCTTACACAACCAGAGCAGGCTGCTCTATAATTTTCTCCGAATTCTGTATCCTCCCTCCATTCAGATCTTCTTTGGTATTTGGGGGAATAAAAAAATAATGACGGCAAAATGCTCTGTAGATTTAAATGGCTATAGAAATCCCATCTGTTACTATTATCATTATTATCCTATTTTGCTTTATCCATTTCTCATATGTCATGTCCGTTTCCTATGCTGGCTATTCTTTTCTAGCCTTGCTATATAGTTTATCTATATATATTTTTAAAAAAGCATGGTTCCCTAAATTGAACACAATTATAGAGCCCAATGGGCTAGCTCTTCCTTTGTCATAGCTAATATATGCCCAACATTACATTAGCTTTTAAGTAACCATGGTACAATACTGATGTAGTCTATTCATATTTCAATAGCTTTTTATCACAAACTGCCTAGATAGACTTCTTCCATCTTATGCTTGTGCAAGGATTTTTTTTTGGCATGACTTCATATTTATTCTTATGAAGTCCTATCTTGCCATATTTAGCCCATAATTTCCACATATTAAGATTTTGGTATTTTGGATTTCAATTCTGACATTGAATATATTAGCAGTCTTATCAGGCTGAATACAACCCACACACTTCATAAGCATGTCAGGTATGCCTTCAAATAAATCACTAATAAAAATATTAAATACAACAGTGTTGATGACAGAGTCCAAAATTCTACCACTTAGGAACCTCCTTTCATGCTACTCCATCACTTCACCTTCTTAAGATAGGGTTGTTCAAGCAGTGGTAGGTAAATAGCCTATGATTTTCCATTTTATTAAAAAAATTTACATTAATCAGCCAGTCAGTCAATAAGCATTTAATTAAGCATTCACTATATGTCATGTACCATATTTAGTATGTTTTTGTCAAATAAATACTCTGCTAAAATATTATTATGCTATATTTATGGCACTTTCCTATTCAATCAGTCTTATAACTTACATATCTAATTACCAAGCAGTTAAGCAAGATCTATTTGATTAGCTGACTGAGATAGTGATCCTTTATGAAACTGCTCCTCTAAAGGTCATGTGATTCAGATATATGAAAATGAATAGGAAAAAATAGCCTTCCAGATCATTAGGGATGCACAATGCTCCTGGGGTCTTTCAGGATTCATGGGCTTAGTTAATCAAGCAAGCATTTAGGAAGCCCTTTCTAAGTGCTAAAGAAACAAAGGAAAGTGAATCCCTGCTCTCAGAGACCTTACTTTATAATGGGGAAAGGACAAAACAGAAATTGGTAGGTTCAGGCAAAATACACTCCGAGTAGTTGGATGGTAAACTTAGAAAGGAAGTCTCTAGAAATTGGGGAGACCAGGAAAGGCCAGTTATGGAAGATGTCATTTGATCTGAGTCTCAAAGGAAGTCAAGGATTCTAAGACGCAGAAATGGAGTTCAATAAGTTTAAATAATATTTATATCTGTCATTTTGATTTCCTTGGATCCTCCGCCTTGGACTTTCAAATACCACCAAAATTGCTCTCTTGCTCATTAAAGGAAGACCTTTAAGGTCCTTTAGTCTCACCTTACTTCTATCACCTCTGATTGAAATCCTTATTTTATCTCATTTTTAGACTAAAAAAATTTCAGGCAAAAGTTGTTCACACTCACATTGCATTTGAAAGCTCATGAATTATTGGACTTAGTACTGCTGACAAGCACAGAGTTTGAATATTCTTTATTGTGAAGATCAGGAAACTAAGCTGTAGAAACTTTAAGTGACTTTTTAAAGGTTACTGAGCTGTTTGTTGTCAGAGAGAAAACTTGAACTTAGGTCTTCTGACTCCAAGATCAGTGTTATTTCCACTAAAACTTGCTGTCTCTTAAAGTATCACCTTTGTGGGGCATAGAACCCCTCTCTCCTCCCTCCAGTCCAATAGAATGACAGAGAAATATCCCATGTGATATGTCTCATGTCATGAAGATGACTAGAGGTTAAATGATAAAGTAGAAAGAAAAAAACTAAGTTTGAATCTCAGCTCTGCTTCTTATATATGATCTTTAGTAAATAAATCCCTTCTCTTCTCTGGGCTCAGTTTCCTCATCTGTAAACTTAAGGGATTGGACTAGATTTTCTCTAAGGTCACTTTCCTCTAAAGCTATTAGCCTATGACTAGGTGACTCTATCCCTATGGCAAAATACTATTACAACAATGAAATTCTCTTACCAACCAAAACATGCTCTTTCACCAGACCCTGGCACCCATCCTGATACCCTGTGCCACGGGCAATTCCTGCTATTTGTCATTACCCAGGGAAGCTGTAGATTATCCAGGTTGTCTTTGTAATGTAATGTACTCTGTAGTCAATTAAAGCGGTATATAAGAAGTCGACTTTGGGAATCCTTTGGAAGACAAACCCGCAGAGAAAGTTGTCTATACTTATTGCACCTAGTTCTTAAACCTCCTGATTCTTTTTGACCACTTCTCTTTTCTCTCCCCCCTCTTTTTCTTTCTCTCCCTCTTCCTTTCCCTCCCTCCATCTCTATGTCTCTCTCTTCCTCTCTCTCTCTCTTTCTCTCTCTCTCTCTCTCTCTCTCTCTCTCTCTCTCTCTCTCTCTCTCTCTCTCTCTCTCTCTCTCTCTCCCTCCCTCCCTCCCTCCCTCCCTCCCTCTCTCGCCTCCCTCTCTATTTCGTTCTTTGTTTCTCTGTCTCTGTCTCTGTCTCTTTGTCTCTCTGTCTCTGTCTTTCTCCATCTATATATCTATCCATTGTCTATATTTTTACTATACTATTCTTTTCTTCCAGAAATGTTTTTTCCCCTTCAAGACCTGTTAATTTCTGGTACACATTGACTGTCACTCTATTATACTCTACCAAGAAGTAGAGATCTCAAAATATAATTTTGTTGCAAATTTTATTGTACAACACAACATGTTCCTATGTGCTAAATCTTGATAGTTTATTGCTCATGCAACATGGTTGTACCCTTTATTTATTTTAAAATTGGTTGACATATTGGTTTAGACCCAACCCATTCAGAATTTAGATATTTGCTAGACTAACTGCCTTGTATGTACACATATTGGAAAAAAAACCAAGCAAATTAGTTAAAGGGTGAATGTTTAACCTCCTTTTCACGCACCTTTTTCAGACATTTTCACAACATCCTATTTCAGCAAATCAATGTGCTAATTGCTAATGATTTTAATCCATTCCTTAGAATAAGCATGGGAGGATTTTTATTTCAACTTCATTTAATTTGAGGGGCTCATTGTGTCATTTAACATAATTTAAAGTAACAAAGCTTGATGTCTTTTAAAATTTTTCACAATTTGAATTTTTTCATGGTTTGGACATCACCTCCACTACATAGCAGACTTCTCTAGCTTATTCTGAATTTATGAGCTGTGACTATATTGGAAGAAGCTCGGTTCGGGCTTCTTTTTCCGGTTCAGGGCATGAGGTGAGGATGTGATCCTGGTGGGTAGGTGAAAAGCTTCTTTCTTTTGATTCCCCAGACTGAGGCTGGGAAGGTCTCCCAGGACATCTTGGGTAGGGATAGAAATAATCAGTTCAGCCTCTTGGGAATTCTGGAGTCATCTCTGAAGAGCAGAATGTCACTTTTGATTCAATCACACCTGGAAGCAGCTGGCTCAGCTGCCAGGCAGGGATGTAATAAGGTTTCAGGTGGATCAGAGGTGTCCCATCACTTGTATTCTGTCTTCATTCATTTGTCTGACAGATGTAGGTCCATCCCTGGGTTTTCTGAATTCAGTGTGACTGAACAGCCATCACTATTAAATATGGGTTGTGGTCCCAGACAGCTTCAAGGCATCATCTGATCATTGACTCTTGTCAGCAGTTAATACAGAGCCCACTTGCTGGGGTTTTTCAGTGGTAACCACTGATTGTTTCCTAATATCAAAAGTAAATAAAATACTGCTTTCTGATATGCTGCTCATTAAGTTGGCATAAATTATTCAACTTTAGGCAGTCCTTATTGAGCTCAATGGTGGTCTGTATATTTGAGGGTTCCCAGGAAAAGAATATTTGGCTTCTGTATCCATATGTAGCACAGACACACTGGATAACAAAATGAGTTTTTGAAGATATTCACAAACTCTGATGTTCAGTGTCGAAGGAAGGAAACTATAGGAACCTTCCCTCTTAAGGTAGATAGACCAGTAGGAATTTACCTGCCCAAATTCTTTGCAGGTCCTTTAGAACATAATTATTTTTTATGGAGATCTGACATAATCAAGAAACATTTATTAAGCATCTACTATATTCCAGGTCTTGTGCTAAGCACTGGGATACAATAAGAGGCAAAGGACAGTTCCTGCTCTCAAGGAGTTCATATTCTAATGGTGGAACAATAAATAAACAAATATATACAAACAGGCTAATTACAGGATGAATAAGAAATAATAATAGATGCACTGCATTTAAGAGGGTTTGGGAAAAGTGTCCTATACAAGATAAGATTTTAGTTGGGGCTTAAATGAAGGCAGTAATAGAGGATGAAGAGCGAACTTATTCCAAGGATATGGGGAATTCCATTGATATCAAAACTCTTCAAGATCACTAGGAGAGAGCTAGGTAAAGCAGTGGATGGATTACTGACCTGTACACTTTATGGCCTCCATCTGGCTACTCTGGTTTCTTGCTATTCCTTCAATAAGATATTCTATCAAATTGCTCATGTTTAAAATATGTTGGATTACTTGTCATCTAGGGGAGGAGATGGTGGGAAGGGAGGGAGAAAAAAAATTTGGAACACAAGGTTTTCCAAGGATGACTACTGAAAACTATTCATATGTTTTGAAAACAAAAAAAAAAAGCTTTAAAAAATAAGATATTATATCTCATAACTCTAGGCATTTTCACTGACTGCTCTCCGTGGCTGACATGTTTTCCCTCCTTATCTCACCTGTTGACTTTTCTGGCTTCCAAGTGCCAGTTAATATCCCCCTTGCATAGGAAGCCTTTTCCAATCATTCTTGTGCCTTCTCTCTGTTAATTATTTCAACTTATGCTGTATATAGGTTTCTTTTTACACAATTGTTTCCATGTTGTCTTCTACATTAGATTGTGAGCTTCTTGAGAGTAAGGACTGTCTTTTACCTTTCTTTGTATCCCCAACACTTAGCATAGAGCCTTGCATATAGGTAGGTGCTTAATATATATTTGTTGACTAACTCAAGAAGACTTCAATTTAATTCTACCCCAGAAATTTACTATGTGACTTTGGGCACATTACAATTTCTATTTATCTCAATATTTATATCTGTAAAAAGAGTATAATTATAGGTTTGTTATGAAGATAAAGTGAGATATTTATAAATCATTTTGTAAACCTTAAAGTACTATGTAAATGATAGCTATTGTTATCATTATTAATATCATCCTCATCAATCAAAACAAAGTTTTTTTTTTCATTTTTTATCATTCTCCTTGACCTCTTTGCCATTGTAATTCCTTCAATTAGCCCCTCCTTATGGATATTCTCTTTTTAGTTGGTACTTAGTGTTACTATTGGCTTCTTTCTCCTGGTTCTCCTCTTACTTACCTAACTATTCCTTTCCTCTCTTTTCTTCTCATTTCAGTCTCCCAATTAATACTTGTGTGCTCCTGAAGATTCTTTTCTCATCTCTCTTTCTCATCTCTCCATATTCCCTCTACTTGGGAGATACATTTATTTCATACCTGTAACTGACCTAGCTTTATCATTTTGATAATTAAGTGATTAAATCTTTTTTTTTTATTATAACTTTTTATTTACAGATATATACATGGGTAATTTTACAGCATTAACAATTGCCAAGCCTTTTATTCCAATTTTTCCCCTCCTCCCCCCCACCCCAGATGGCAGGTTGACCAAGGCATGTTACATATGTTAAAGTATACATTAAAAACAACATATGTATACAGGTCCAAACAGCTATTTTGCTGTACAAAAAGAATCAGACTTTGAAATAGTGTACAATTAGCCTGTGAAGGAAATCCAAAATGCAGGCGGACAAAAACAGAGGGATTGGGAATTCTATGTAGTGGTTCATAGTCATCTCCCAGAGTTCTTTCACTGGGTGTAGCTGGTTCTATTCATTACTGCTCTATTGGAACTGATTTAGTTCAATTGATTAAATCTTAATAGGATAGGGACTAGATCTGTGATTTCACTGGCTATGGTTTCCCACTACATCCAAGACCATCTCCAGTTGTCTTGATGCTTATCTTGCCACTGGACCCCAATGGTTCTGGAGTAGAAAGTTAAGTAGAAAGGCTAATAACTTTGCACAGCCCTTCCTCACTTAAATCTAACTCACTTGCTTGTCAGAGTATCACCTCCCTGATATCCTGATCATCTTTGAGAACGAGGGACAAACAACATTGGTATAACATTGGTTAAGGAAACTCCTTCTATCACAGACTACATTTTTTTTTTTTTGCAATTACAGTTTGAGAGAGTTGCCTAGAATGATAACCCAGAAGTTAAGTATTGCTAAGGTTCCTACAGCAGGTATTAGCTGCTGAATTAAAAAGGGGAAAGTGTATAGTTATAAGTTTAGCTTCAGAAAGGAGCTAACATTGTTCTTAAGCAAAAGATACATCTTATAATTTGGACTATATTATTAGGGCACCCTCCTGCCACCCAGCAAGACAGTTAATTTATCATAGTTATTTGATTAGAATGCTCCTATGAGACTATCTATAGGTATTTTCTGGGAAGGAGGGTGATTTGAGGTAAGAATTGTTTTGTTAATAATTTGGAACCAAGTTAGAAATTTGGAGAGTTAAAAAGGTACTAAAGGACAAAGGTGAGGTAGGGATAGTACTGAGAAATTTAAATCCAAGGCAAAGATCAGACAAGGAAAGACTAATTGGGAACTAAGTCAGGGAACCTTGATTAGGGTAGGCAGTCTTGGTCGTGAAGAGATAATAGAATTATAGATGAATAGTTGATAGGCAATTGTGGGCATTGGAAAAGTTGAGAAGATAGTAAGGTAGAAACCATGTTGATGTCAAGGAAAACAAGTTTTTTTTTTAATAGCAGAAGAGGGGAAGGTTACCTTGAAAGATGTTTACAGTTAAGTATTCATTCCCTCTTTCCCCTTTCCCTTTTTCCTTCCTTCCCTCCCTCTTTCCTTCCCTCCCTTCCTGCTTCCCTTTCTCCCTTTCTTCTCTCCTTCCTTCCCTCCTTCCCTCCTTTCCTGCTTCCCTTCCTCCCTTTTCTTTCTCAAAGCACTTAATAGATATGTGTTGTATAGCATTGCATTGTATGGCTTTAAAGTACAGGAAGCTTTCATCTGTAAAGAGGAAGAAGGATATGCATAAACAATTATGATAAAAGACATAGTCCAGAAATTGCAGGATTGGTTTTGCTACAGCAGGTTGAAAGTAAATAATTTTTTCAGAATCACTAGAAACACCCTCCTTTGAGTTCTATAGAAACAGTCACTGTGGGAAGTTAGCACCTCCTCAAAATGGAATTGCCTAAATTTTTAAGTTCTTTGCCATTTTTCGTTCCCTCCTACGTTGTATTAGCTGTGATGGTTTCTGCTTGCCCACAAGGGCTTCCAAGTTCATTGGAAAGATAAATTCCATTTCTCTTCCTTTGAGGTAGGTAGATAGTGCAATACATAGAGCTGAGAAAACTCAACTACAAATTTCTTTTCTTTCTTTCTTTCTTTTTTTTTTTTTTTCTTTTTCCTGAGGCTGGGGTTAAGTGACTTGCCCAGGGTCACACAGCTAGGAAGTGTTAAGTGTCTGAGACCAAATTTGAACTCTGGTCCTCCTGAATTCAGGGTTGGTTCTCTATCCAATGCGCCACCTAGCTGCCCTTCAATTACAAATTTCTACCTCAAACTTTCTAGTTGTATGACCCTGGATAAATCACTTAATCTCTATAAGCCTTAGATTATTCCTATGTAACATGCTGATAATAATAACACCTAATTTCTAGGGTTATTGTGAGAATCCAGTGTAATAACATATGTAAAACGTTTTACTAACTTTAAAATGCTACATAAATGCTAGCTACAGGCAACTACATCCTATATAGGATGTATAGAATAAAAACACTGACTCTATACAATTTGATCATAAAGTCCAAGGAAAATCCCTGAAGCAAAATTTGACATTTCTCTTTTTCAGCTCCATTCTTTGCTATTTTCTTACTTTTCTCTGCTTGGATTTCCTCCTGATATGCAGTATTTTTCATTGTACATAAAGCTGAGATGCACACACACACACACACACACACACACATATATATATTTTTTTTTGAGAGAGAGAGAGAGAGAGAGAGAGAGAGAGAGAGAGAGAGAGAAAGAAATAGAGAGGAGAAAGGAAGGAAGGAAGAAAAAAAGAAAAAGGGAGGGGGAGAGAAAATTACCTAACTGTTCTTGAAGAGTTAGAGTGACTTCGTCCAGAAAAAAACTACTTCCACAAGGCCTGAAAGAACTGGCAGATATATTACTCAGCCACTGTTAATGTGATCAGCAAGCTGGAAGTTAGTTACTTTCTCCAAATCTCTTCATTACTATATAGTCCCAACAGTCTCTTGCCAAAGGGATTATGCTGAAGATATAGAATTATTACACTGAAATCCAGAAGTCAGAATCCTTGATAAGATACCTCTTGTAATATTGGGGGAATTTAATATTTTAGGTACCTGTTCAGTGCTTCTCTCCTACCAGCTTCCATCATCAGCAATAAGCATATAAGCAAATCCATAGGGTTCTTCTGGGGCCAGTTCTAAGATAGGAACCTTTGATACAGTGATTGTTTACATACTTCCTCTGCAACTCCCACTCTCCCTTATCTCAGATACTGATTCTGCTCAGTCATAGGAAGTAAGTAGAATAATGAATAAGAAGAGGACAATAGTTTGGATGCTTTTGTCAGGCCTGAAGCAAATAGGAATGTCCCATCAGAATGATTCAAAATAAAGATCTTGGCCAATAAGCCTTGTATCCCACAATGTAAAGAGGATAAGGGTAGGTCTTGTTTCCTATCCACAATTTTTGCTCACTAGAAAAAAGGATGGAGCCAGAAAGTGAGTAGTGGGGAAATTTTTTTATAAAGGGTGAATGAGTAAAGTTATCTATCAAGAAGAAACTAAATTTTAGAATAAAGCAGATAAGCCAATGGAGAAGATCCTAAAGTCAGAAGGAAGAATGAATATGACCTCAAAGATAATATGAAACACTCATCAAACATTGTAATATGAAGGAAAGTGAGTCTATAGTTTTGGATTAAAAAATAGCATACTGTTGAGACACCATTTCTGTTGACACAGAAATTATGTAGCATCAAAAAATAGAGAATGATGAAAAAGAAACTTCATGAAAGAAGAAATTAGTAATAATTATATGTCAGAAATTGGAACTCTCTTTGAAAAAATTAATTTAGCAGATAAGAAATAGTTGGATCCATGTAGAAGATACTCTCTAAAGAGTGACAGGAATTATTAAATTTTAAAGACAAAAATTACCAATGTGGAGAAAAATTTGCCAGAAGAGAAGCAAAAAAGTGATGTAAAAGGAGGGAAAAGGGGCCAAAAGGGAGGGACTGAGGCTGAAGACACTGGAAGAGGACTTATTCTAATAGTGGGCAGTTTTGTTTTAGCTAATTTCCCTGGAGAAGAAATCATGTTCCTCTGGTGGAATATGGGAAACCAACTGCTGATGGATTTAGTCTTGGGGAAGTTTGTATATTTAGAGCCACCTTATCTAAAGAATGATATGTCTTCATAGGTAGAATTCCATCCATCATGAAATCTTTAGGTGAGTTCCTGACATTCTGAATGGCTTGGGAGACATAGTTAGAGATGAAATAGTATATTCTTTGATAAAGAAACTGAGGGCAGGGGGCATGGCTGAGCTTGATTTGGGACACAAGATATTTCTACCATATATCAATACATCTGTCCAACATTGTTTCCTTCACATATTTCTTAGACTGAAGCACAAGAGAAAGGGTAGAGAATAAGATACAATCAATAAAAGCAATAACAGAAATAACATGTAAGAGGGAGCTCAAAACTGATGCTGCTTCAGCAACTTTAACACCATGAGGAACATAGAAATAATAAATAAGAGAAGATAAATTAATGAACATAGAAAAAGCAAAGAAAAATGCCTTAGAAAAGGGTATAGTGAATGAAAATTAAAAGAAAACGAGAGTAGGGAAGATTTTAAACTATTTGACAAAATGAGAAAAAAAGGGGGCCAAAAGAGAATTAAATAACTACTTTATTACTTTTTATGTAATACTATTTATGCAGTAATTATATAATTACATAAATTTTCAGGAAAAGTAGAAGAGAGAATGTATTGAATATAAATAAACATCAAAGTAGTTTAGCAAAACTAACCAAAAGTACTGACTTAAAATGGAGAACAATACCAATGAAACAAATGGAGAAAAATATAAGCCTAAAGATCATAACTTTATATGTGAATAAATTAAACTCTTATTGTCTATGTGAACTTGGCCAAGTCATTCAATTTCTCTGGTTTTCAATTCCTTCATCTGTAAAATAAGGAATAAAAAAAGAGAACTATAGACTATATTATTATTAATAAGTATCAACTAAAAAGTTTTAGATTATGTCCTGGCAAAATGACTAGAACAATATATCTTCAAAATATTCATAAAAATCAAATTAGATTTATATCAGGGATGCAGCAAGGGTGGGTTGACATTAGGAAAGCCATTTTAACATAGTGAATAATATTAAAAACAAAAATATTCAAAACCACATGAGAGAAAAAACTTTTCTAGTAAACATCTAATCACCCCTACTGATGGTATAGGACACCAAGCCTTAAAGGGCTCAGTTGAAGTAGGTAGGAATGTTTAGTCTAGAAAAAATTTCATGAAGGTATGATAGCAGTTTTCAAATACTAGGAATCGACGTTCCCTTTTAAAGCTTAATTCAAAGTCTTTCTTTATTAGAATCTTTTGAATTCTTTCCCCCCTCCCAACCTGGCAAGTTTTTGTGCTTTCCATATTCCATGAAATACTTTATATTTTCTTCCTTCCTTCCTTCCTTCCTTCCTTCCTTCCTTCCTTCCTTCCTTCCTTCCTTCCTTCCTTCCTTCCTTCCTTCCTTCCTTCCTTCCTTCCTTCCTTCCTTCCTTCCTTCCTTCCTTCCTTCCTTCCTTCCTTCCTTCCTTCCTTCCTTCCTTCCTTCCTTCCTTCCTTCCTTCCTTCCTTCCTTCCTTCCTTCCTTTTTTCCTTTCTCTCTCTCTGTCTCTGTCTATCTTTGAGTCTCTGTTTCTCTCTGTCTCTGTCTCCCTCTGTCTTTCTCCCCTCCCTCTCTTTCTTTTAACAATTCAGCCAACTGATCTTTGTTAAATCTTAATCAGCAACATTTACTAAACACAAGCAAAACAAAACAAGCATTAACAACAATTTAACATTCTTGGGACATATCCCCCCCCCCCCCCCACATAGTCATGTGAAAAGAGCGTGCACAGGAGATCTATGTGACCAGAACAGCTTCCAACCCTCTTCTAGCTATTCCTTTAGATTGTGAGGTAGGAATTATCTTTTTGCCTTTCTGTATTTCCACCATTTAGCATGGTGTCTGGCACATAATAGGCACTTAATGAATATTTATGTCAGGACTGACTAATGCTCTTTGTTCCACCATCCAGGTAGACAAGGCTACTTCTTTTCTGGTTCTCTGGTTCCTGCTGATCCAGTTGGACTGCCCCTCTTCTGGGCTGCTAATGGAGTGGTAAGCTCCATTTTTGGTAAAAGCCCCTGTAAGCTGCAGAAATTTCCTGGGTCTTATTTCTTGACTTGACTCTGAGGGATTTGCACTTCTCAGGCAGGAGGTAGAAGAACAATGAAAAACAAAAGGGAGTTTGTCTTCTTTTAGCCCCTTTTCTAAGAACAGTTTTAGACCAAAGCCTTTCTTCCTCTGAATTGCTTTTCCAAGTAGCAGAGGTCTCTTCTGAGATCATAAGAGATTATCTCAGCTCAGCTCTCTTGAGCTCTCCTGAGCTCTCAGCTTTATTCTTCCAGGCAGTATATCTTCAGTGAGATGATTTATCTCCATCTCTTAATGTAAATGCAAACCCATCATTTTATCATATATACCATAAGTAGGCAGTGGGTCACCAAGTATTTATTAAGCACCTACTATGTGCCAGCACTTTACTTAGCAGGAAGTTACCATCTAATAGGGACGTAAGCACGGATAACTAAGAATAAATCAGAGGAAAGATTCAAAGATTTTGGAAGACTGAGACTGATTTGTTATAGGAGATAAGACTTTAGCTGAGACTTGATGGAAGTCAGGGAAGACAAGAAATGGACATGGGGAAGGAAATTCCCAGGCTTGGGGGACAGCAAGTGAAAATACCTAGAGTCAAGAGATGGCATGTGATATTTAAGGAAAAGCAAGGAAACCAGAGTCATTGGATCCCAGAGTACTTGAAGGTTTAAGAGACTTGGAAAAGTAGGAAGGGGTTAGGTTATGAAGGGTTTTGAAATATAAACAGAGGATTTTACATTTGGTCTTGGAGGTGATAGAGAGCCATTAAAAATTATTGAATGTGGGAGGGTGACCTGCTTTCATTTATGGTTAATCATCAGTTTTATTCCAGAATAGAGGATGGACTGGGATGTGTTATTATTTTTATTAACTATCCCTCTTGTCAATAGGGACTTTGATAACAAAATATAGCAACAACTTTTATCACCTCTTTCCTTCTCCCTGTTTTGAATCACACTCAGACTTACTGGCCATTTACTCTCAAAGTGACAACTTCCTTCTTTGTAAAATGAGGGGGTTGTAATCAATGACTGATGAGTTATCATCCCTTCTAGCTCTTTTTTTTGCCTGATCTTCTTTTTTTAAATTTTATTTTTTTATTATAGCTTTTTATATACAAAATATATGCATGGGTAATTTTTCAGCATTGACCCTTGCAAATACTTCTGTTCCAATTTTCCCCTTCTTCCCTCCACCCCCTCCCCTAGATGGCAGGTAGTCCTGTACATGCTAAATAAGTTAAAGTATATGTTAGATACAATATATGTATACATATTTATATAGTTATCTTGTTGCACAGGAAAGTTCAGATTTAGAAAGAAGGTAAAAATAACCTGAGAAGAAAAAACAAAAATGTAAGCAAATAGTAACAGAAAGAGTAGAAATGTTATGTTGTGGTCCATGCTCATTTCCCGGAGTTCTTTCACTGGGTGTAGCTGGTTTTGTTCATCATGATCAATTGGAATTGATTTGGTTCATCTCATTGTTGAAGAGAGCCACGTTGATCAGAATTGATCCTCATGTAGTATTGATGTTGAAGTGTACAGCAATCTCCTGGTTCTGCTCATTTCACTTAACATCAGTTCATGTAAGTCTCTCCAAGCTTCTCTATATTAATCCTGTTGGTCATTTCTTACAGAACAATAATATTCCATAACATTCATATACCATAATTTATTCAGCCATTCTCCAATTGGGGGCATCCATTCAATTTCCAATTTCTAGCCACTATGAAAAGCATCCCTTCTAGCTCTTAATCTATGACCAGAGATTAAACAAGAATGTAGGAATATCAAGTATGTTTCCTTGTTAATAGGATTTCTGTTTGAATTGGGGCATACAGAATGGTTTCATCCAGCTCACTCAAGCAGGCAAGTTCCAATATGAGGTAATGGCATGCTGGTGAAAACATGGGATATGAGTAATGTGCTAGGAAACCTGAAGGTGAACTTTAAATATAATGAGGTTCATCTAGGTCTCTGGAATGGTGGTCACAGGTCAGGTTAGTTTAAGCAAGTTTAGATATCCAGTTTGATTTTTATATACACAATTGGTTACTAGAAATTCTATTCTTGATATTTTTATACACTTTTCCCTTTCCTTATTAATGTTAATATTCAAATGGTTTGGGATATGTGACAGTAGAGATAAGAAAGGTCAGGAGAGGCAATGTCTGGGATCTTGCTATTAGATGGCGTGGTAGTTGAATATCAGAAAGTAAAAAAGACCCTAGTTCAAATACAGCCATGGATACATACTAGTTGTGGGACTTTGGGCAAATCATTTTCCTTTTTTTTATCTTAGTTTCTCCTGTAAAATGATAATCAGAGTACCTCTCTTTCAAAGGGGATCCAATGAAATAATATTTGCAAAATGCTTTGCATGTAAAAATAAATGTTATTTACATAAGAGTTATCTATTTCTATTCCATACCAAGATATGGTGGGAGGTTTCTAAACCTAAAGACCCAAGCAAGGTTAGAGATGGAGACCATAATTCAAGTCAAGTTAACAAGTATTTATTAAGTGGTTACTATGTGTTGTGTCAGACACAGACCAATCAGCTTAGAGTTTAGACATCAGGAAAGGTTGTAACAAACTGGAGGAAAAGTGAAAACCCTTAACATAAAGGGAAAAATCTTTTAAAACAGTTCTGAAAAGATGAATTTCCAGCCAATTGATGGGGTGAACAAAGTCTATACCCTAGGATGTAAGGACATCCATCTCCTTAGTTTTCCTTATTAACTTAATCTCCTTATTCTTTTACTGGTTAGCAGTTTGTTTGGAGTTATCATTTTGCTATTTAGTATTACCTAGAATTACCAGATGGCAACTAGATGTCACTGCAGTGGATCAAGTGCTGGGATCAAGCCTTTTCTTCCTGAGTTCAAGTTCAGACATTTTTTAAGTGTGACCCTGGTCAAGTCACAACCATGTTTACCTCAGTTTCCTCATCTGTAAAATGAGCTAGGAAGAAATGGAAAACCATTCCTGTATCTTTGCCAAGAAAATCTCAAATGGGGCCACAAAGAGTCGGACATTTTTAATAAATGATCAACAAAAAGAAGAATTGTCAGTCTTGGTAAATATTGGTATGTTTGTCAACCCTAAGCAGTGCAATAATATATGGACAGGTTAATATACCTTCAGGTACTTAGCTTTTTGGATGCTTCTATTTTTTTCTCAGAGACAGGAAAGGCATTGGAGTAGCAGAAAATATTCTTCCTTTGTGGAATTGCTTAACAAGTCATAGGTTCATGTGGGGTCTTTATGAATATATTGGCTCTTACTAAAACAGAGGCTCCTGGTAGCTGTCAGACAGGAGTGAGAACCCATTTGTTTAAAGGAAAAAAAAGATATTCACTAGCTGCAGGATCCCTGTCTCCTGCCCCTTCCCAACAACACACACATATCCTAATCTATGATAAATATATTTAAGATCAGAAATTTTCTCTGTCAACTAGAATATAAAGGCTGGATGATTCAGATTTATCCAAAAATTTTGATTCTTTTCTTAGTTTTCTCTTCCCCCCATGCCAACCTTAGTAAAAATACCTCCTTTCAATGACAAAGGCCACAGACACTAAGTATGCATTGCTAATTTAGCTGCTTATAACACTTTTTATTTATAGACATTGAAGTGACTAAGTCTCAAAGATTCACCTGAGAGATATATCTCCTGAGAGTACTCTGTTGCTGATCTTTAAGAGGGTGATAGGGTGATGGAAAGCTCAGCATATAAATAGTGAGAGGTAAGACTCTGTAGAGGTCTAGGTATATCACACCAGGCTGATTCCTGACTGTGTGTGGACCTCTGTTATGTTTTTTTTGGTCCAAAATGCTCGTGTGTCCAATTCTACACACACGTAGGTCCAAATTTAAGGAGTTCTTACTTTGTATTTCTGGGTTGTCCAGCCTAGCTTGTTCACAACCACTTTGCCAAACCAAATCTTTGCCAAGAAAATCCCCCCAAAAATCATGAAAAGTCAGATATGACTGAAGTGAATGAAATTTCTGATTGGACAATCTTGTTGGACAATAATACAAAAGGACCAAAGCCGCCTCATCAACAGAAAAGGCTTCCTTGTATCAATGGATAACATTCTGTAGGTACTACCCAAAGAAATGGGTAATATACATGACATCTCTTCCAAAAATTATGTACCCTTGGGTTTTTGGTATTTTTCTTTGGTGTCCATTTCCCAACACTCTCCTTCACTACCCCCAATTAAAGTACAGAGACTATTCTTTTGAAGTGAATGGGAAGTTCTGGTTCTAATCTGCATACAAAAGAGAGAGGGAGGTGCCAGAGTGGATAGAATGCTAGAAATAAGAAGTTCTGAGTTCAAATCTTGCCTCAGACACTAGCTGTGTGACTGAACAATTTACTTAACTACTCAATATCTTCATGCATTATATATATATGGGTGATTAAAAATTCTTACTGAGAAAATCAAATGAGATGATATATGAAATTTTTGTAAATGCAAAACTTGAAGCAGTATATACTAGCTGTTATTGTCATCATCATCATTAAAGAAATAAGTACAAGTCTCATTTCTTTACTCAGTTTTGATTGACCTGGTTTACTTATCAATCTGACTTTTATGGCCATCCTTATTATATCATCCTAATTCCTGCCTTTTTCTCAGTTATCCTAGGATCATAAGTCTAGATCCCCAAGGGACTTCAGATAGTATCTAGTTCAACCCATTCATTTTAGAGCCAAGGACATTGGGGTATCAGGATATTGTGATTTGACCATGATAAAACAGATCATATCAGATAAGAGATTTGAATTCATAACCTTCAAACAGAGCCATTGTTTTGTTCACTTTACCGTCCCTGTCTCTCTCTCTGTCTCTCTTTCTCTCTCTCTCTCTCTCTCTGTTTATCTGTCTCTCTCTCTCTCTGTCTCTCTCTCTCTCTTTCTCTCTCTGTCTCTCTCTGTCTCTCTCTCTCTCTCTCTCTCTCTCTCTCTCTCTCTCTCTTTCTCTCTCTGTTTCTCTCTCTCCCTCTCTTTTTTGCTGAGACAATTAGAGTTTTGTGACTTGCTAGGGTCACATAAGTAGGAAGTGTTAAGTGCCTGAGAGCAGATTTGAACTCAGGTCCTCTTTGATTCAGGGCTAGTGCTTGTGTACTATACCAACTAGCTGCCCCTAGTCTGTCTGTCTGTCTCTGTTTTTCTCTTTTTAATAACTTCCCAGGTCATTAAAGAAGCACAACTCTTTCTGTGAGTGGTAGTACTTATGTGCTCCCTCCCATGATTCCTCCTGAATGTTAAAATGCATCTTCTCTTCCTCTCTCCACTTCAGTATTGATTAGCAGAAAACAAATCTAATTGTTGGCCCTCCCAGAGCTAAAACTCTCATGGAGATGTATTGTCTTTGACTTTTCTTCATTAGCATGGCTAACACACATGCCAAATCATTCATTTTTTTTTGGATGGTGCTCCTGGCATACATTTCGAATTGGTTGGAGAGCTTCCAGTGATTGTCCAATTACTCTTGTCAATAGTCTAAACATACTGTAATGAGCTAGTTCAATTGTGATGAATGGAGAAGAATTTTATAGATGAAGCCACTGGTTTTGGGAAGAAAGCTTAAGAAAGGACTTCTGTTTACTTTTTTCTTCAGTTTTGACTTGAGTTTTTCAACTCAAAATAATACAATACCACAAGATTTAGATTTGCAAGGAAATTTAAAGTCCATGTACTTCACATCCTTTATTTTACTAAGATAGCTAATCAAGACTCAGAGAAAGTAGGACTTGTCCCATTTTGGATGAGCAAATACAGGATTTGAAACTCTGACCTGATTTCAGTGCTTTGTATCAGGTTACAACTGCCTTTCTCACATAAAAATCCTTAATGGATTGCTGTTAACTTGGAGAGGGGATATTTAATTGAATTTCAAAGAAATCTGACCATGCTTTCATGCTAGTTGACATTTTTATCAATTATTGGGACAAAGGTCTATAGCATATGTGTCATATTTACAATTGATTCAAAGATGAAATGGACCCAACTTGGAAGAAAAAATCAGGATGTGAAGATACAAAACAGTTAAAAATATTGGTCTTAGATAATAAAATGAAATTGAACTTAGGATAAATTCAAAGTTTTGTTCTTGGTTTCCAAAACCCCTACAAAACTTCATAAGTGCAACATTAAGGCAATGTGACAGCAATTCCTGTGAAGAATATTTGGAGGTTTTAATGGACTGCAGGGTCAATATGGGCCTAAACAGTGACTCTACATACCACAAAGTCACCTACTGAAATCTAAGGTTGTATTAATGGAGGCATACTATCTAAAAGAAAAATGGGAATCCTGCTACATTGTCCTTCTGAGATACAATTTGGTTTAGTGTACCATATTTTATCAAGAATGTCGAGAAACTTAAATATATCCAGAGAAGGGTGACTATGACTGAGAAGGAACTAAAGACTTAGCTAGGCAAGATGTTGTAAGGAAATGGGGAAAGTTAGGCTGAAAATAGGACCCTATGGGGAAATGTAATAGCTGAATTCATTTGAAAGGCTATCATGAGTATGTGGGGTCATGCTTGTCCTACTTGATCCCAGAACCTAGATCCAGGAACAATGAGTGATACTAGAGAGAAGCAGATTTAGCTTCATTTTTGGGAAAAAAAACCTATCCCAAAGTGGAATAGATTCTAGGGAGAGATAATGTTCTCCATTACAGAGATTTTGATAGGGCAAGGGAAGGGAACAAGCACTTATCAAGTGCCTTCTATGTGCCAGGTGCTAAATCATTTGCAGTTACCTTTTTACAATAATTTGGGAGGTAAGTGATTGGAGTATCCCCATTTTACACTTGAGGAAACTGAGGCAGATATTAGTGAAGTGACTTATTCAGGATTGCCCACCAAGTATATTTCATTATGGGCTGAAAAACTACTTTTCAGGGAGGTTTCTTTTCCAGTACTTAGACTAAATGGTATCTCAGGCTCCATCCTACTTTGAGATTCTGTGATTAGATGTAAATATCTTGAAATTGCATAGAAGATTTCAAAATGCTAAAAGTTTCCCCAGATAGTCATTCTAATATTATCTTTGGCAGCAACTAGTCTAACACCCTGACAGGCAATGGAAAAAAGGATAGTGCACTTGGGAATATAAAGTAATCTATCAGAAAGAAATATTTCATAAAACTTGCAACTCTCATGCAATTATTAGAAAGAACAAAATAATTGGAATGAAAACTGCTTTGTTCTAAAAAGGGGATGAGGATATGAAAATTACTTAAGGAACATGATGATGGAGTGGAAAGAGAATTAGCTAAAGAGATGATTTGATTTCAAATCTTGCTTAGGTCCCTTTATAATTCTATGACCTTGGACAAATAGCCTCAGTTTTCACAAGATGAAAGACTTGAAGTAAAGAATCTCTGAGGTCTACTTCATCTTTAAAGCTTATGATGCTGTGATATTATCATCTTAAATATGGATTTATATGATGTCAATATCTTTTAGCTTTTTGAGGAAAAGTGGTGATATATTAGATGGTTAGACATCATTTTAAATACACTCTACATTCCAACATCCTTTTCATCTCAACAATCCTTAATGGAGTTAAAGATTCATGGACTTAGATGGCAGGATGCTATCCAGGAAGAAACATAATACACAAATGAATTAAACCTTAAGTGCTAAGCTGGGCTAGCTATGATGATTCCCTTCAATTCAATTAATATTCATTAAATGCCTACTTTGTGCACTGGGGTGGGTACAGGATAAGGTAAAAGGCTAAGATCCCAGCTTTCTAATGTATACTTTAGTCTAATATGAGGATATGGCATATAGCAGGTAAAAGCAAACAATGCACAAATACAGTATTATTGATTGGGAAATCAGTAATGTCTTCCCTGACAAGATGGCATTTTAGTTGAAATGAAAGACAGTAAGTATTTATTAAGCACCTATTGTATGTAGATCACTATGCTAGACTCTAGAGTGACATGATATTTATGTAAGATGCAGTTCTTCCATAAGGAACTTATAGTTTAAATAATAAGTGAGAAAAACAGAGAAACTATAATAGATAATATAGATTTAAGTGCATTATAGGGATATTATATATATATATAATTATCATTGTATTGATGATAAATAGATTATAGGGATAAAATAAAAATGAGATGTGGATGGATTCTCAGGGAAGAGGCCATTACCAACTAGGGTCAGCAGGGAAAAA
This sequence comes from Sminthopsis crassicaudata, assembly GCF_048593235.1. Lineage (NCBI taxonomy): Eukaryota > Metazoa > Chordata > Mammalia > Dasyuromorphia > Dasyuridae > Sminthopsis > Sminthopsis crassicaudata. The sequence continues at coordinate 195,741,461 of NC_133622.1, forward strand.
TAAAGGAGAACATGTTTGAGATGAGCTTTGAAAGGATGGATAGAGATTCAGCAGGTGAAGAAAGGGAAGGTGGGAAGGATGCAGACATTTTAGGCACAAGGAATATCTTAATCAGAGGAACAGAGGTGTGAAAGTATAAATATGCTCAGGAGAAAGTTGAATTGTACAATTTGACTTCAATTTAGAGCATGTGGGAAAGGTCAGTGTTAGACAGGTAAGGTGGTAAATCTGAAAAAGTACAAAGGATGGATTGATAAAGAGGCAATAGCCTCCTTAGGTACTTAGGCACTGAGGAAAATGCTAATGGGGGCTATGAACTGAGATGGATGCTGGGTGCACAGGTAGACAGGAAGAGATGGAAAAGATATTCACAGATGGATCTAGAAGGACCTCCTCACTGATGAGATATGAAAGAACAAGAAGAGGGAAGAGTCTAAGCAACCTTATGCCTGATGCCTGTTGAATGATCGTGCCACAGAATAGAAGTTGTGAAATCAGAAGGAGAAAAAAAAGAGTGAGAAGATTTAATCTTGTTTTCTTTGGACCCAGAAGGCATACTTAGATTAGTGGGTGGAAGGAGGAAGAAAGGCAAATTTGGCTTGCATGGAATGAAAGTCTTCTTGACAAGTACAGCTATCCCAAAGTGGAATGGGCTGCCTTGGGAAGTAGAAGAAACTCCTCTCTGAAGGTATTTAAGTGGAAACCTGATGATAATTTGTCAGGGATGTTGTAAAAGCTATTCGTATTTGGATTAGAGGGTTTCTCAGTTTTCCCTTTTAGCCCTAAAAGATTAACAAATTTCTTAGGTTTAGCATGGCTATCAAGATTTTTTCTAGAGAAGTATAAACAGATTTATTCATTTCTCCCCAAAGAAAGATATGTTTTATCCTAGAGCACCACTGTGATGATTCTGGGATTGTATTACTTGGGCTGTTGGATTGAGTTTATTGGTTCAGTGGCCAAAGGGAAAGCTCTGCATTGTAAGACAACCAGTTTAATCATTTGCAATTGGACTACTCATTAGCATAGGAAAAGAAAGAAACTACAAAAAAATTAATTGTTTCCACCACCTGAAAAAAATACAATAAATCAGCAGGGTACAAAGATTGGCTTTTTCATTTCAGAGCTTCCTATAAAAGTGAATTAACTTTCTTCTTCTGACACAGAGGCTAAACTGGGAGTCAAAGTGCAGAAAGGTAAATTTTGACTCAATATAAGGAAATGTTTCCTGACAATCAGAGCTGTTCCAAAATTAAATGAGTTGCTTAAAGACAGCTTCCTTATGATAGGAGAGTCTGGTACATGAATAAGTTTTGGAAATGCTATAGAAGTGATTCTTTTTCAGCGACCAGCTTAACTCCATGATCTGAGATTTCTTTCAAAGATGGGACTAACAGCCAAAGAAAGGCCTGGGGAAGACTTCACAATATCCATAAAGAAAACAAAAGGAAAGTCAGTGTGGTACAGTGAACAGAAGATCTTGCTGTTGTTTAGTCATGTCTGACTCTTTGTGACCCCATATGGGATTTTCTTGACAAGAATGTGGTTATTCTTGGCAAACAGAGTAGTTTGTCATTTCCTTCTCCAGTTTATTTTCCAAGTGAGGAAACTGCAAGTGAACTTAACCAGTATCTAAGGCTCCATTTGAACTCAGGTCTTGACTTATCTACTGTGCCAAATCGAAGATCAGATCCTGATATACTCTAGCTATGTGACACTTGCCAAGGTTCTCCATCTTTTTAGTTTCAGGATCCTTTCTATTCCTAAATGGAGAGCTTTTATTTATGTGGATTTTAGCTATAATATTGACCATATTAGAAATTTAAAACTGATAAGTTCAAAATTTTTATTCATTTTAAGCAATAGTAAATCAATTCCAGATAAATGTAAATGTCATTTTAAATGAAAAAAATATTTTCCAAAAAAGAAAAAAAAAATGAGAAAGTAAAATGGATTTATATATGTTTTGTAAATCATTTTTTTTAAGTGACAACACAAGATAAATGGATTCTCATATTTGACTTCGGGTATTTACTCGGTAGCATTACATTGTTTTGGTTGAAATACATAAAGAAAACCTAGCCTCATGCAGATATGTAGTTGGAAAAGAGAGTAGTTTTTAAATAGGCAAACATCTTATTATTCTTATGAAAACAGTTTTGACTTCATAGACAATATGAAAAGGGTTTTAGGGGGTTCCCCAGGAAGTAATTCAGATCATACTTTATCAACCACCTCTCAAGGTAACTTTTGAAACTATTAAGTTGGCATTAGCAGTATCCTATGTCCTATGCAGAAACTCAAACGTTTCTTTGAATTCTCTTTTAAGTCACTGGAAATTTTTTCTAGTAATGGACTGTGCTTCTTCATTAAAAGCCTCTTCTGATCTAATTCATCAACTTCAACTTTTCCTATGATGAGCCAATTGGGTCTGCAAACACAAAAGATTTCATTCTTTCTTTTCTTTTCTTTTCTTTTCTTTTTCTTTTCTTTTCTTTTCTTTTCTTTTCTTTTCTATTTCTTTTCTTTTCTTTTCTTTTCTTTCTTCTTCCTTCCTTCCTTCCTTCCTTCCCTTCCTTCCTTCCTTCCTTCCTTCCTTCCTTCCTTCCTTCCTTCCCTTCCTTCCTCTACCTTCCTTCCTTCCTTCCTTCCTTCCTTCTCCTTCCTTCCTTCCTTTCTTTCTCTTCTTTCCTTTCTTTTTCTTTCTTTCTTTCTTTCTTTCTTTCTTTCTTTCTTTCTTTCTTTCTTTCTTTCTTTCTTTCTTTCTTTCTTTCTTTCTTTCTTTCTTTCTTTCTTTCTTTCTTTCTTCTCTTTCTTTCTTTCTTTTGCTGAGGCAATTGGGGTCATACAGCTAAGACAAAAGATTTCATTCTTAAAGCCAGGCAGTACTGTCCTAGACTCACCAGAGATGACAATTGTCTTCCCTGAAATACAGGTGGAAAAAATAACAGGGAAGTTAGATGGTACAGTGGTTAAAGCATCAGTCCCTGAATCAAAAGGAACTAAGTTCAAATCTAGCCACGGGTACTTAATACTTGAGACCGTACTAGCTATGTGACTCTTGGGAAATCACTTAACCCTGACTGCCTTGGCACATTACGGCTTCTCTCCCCTTCAAAAAAAAAAAGAAGAAGAAGAAGAAGAAGAAGAAGAAGAAGACAGAAGAAGAAGAAGAAGAGAAGAAGAGGGAGGAAAACTACCTGGCTCAGTTGTAAGAGTGGGAACTAGAAAAATAAGTGATATAGGCCATTATTGTTCTAATATTTTGGAAATCAGCATTTAGAATTCTCTAAAATCTTCCATTAATCATTCCACAATTCTGAATCCAAGGTAAATGAGAAAGAGAAGCTGCCCTTTATAATATTACTAATAATGGCATTAATGGATTTCCTCCACATGCATATACTTGGCTATACCAAATTCTTATGCTCCATGGAAACTTTCTTTTACTGAGAGTATGGAGGATTTAGCTCTATACCTACATAGAGAAAGAATATAACAAAGTTATTTTCTTATCGCTCTTCCAAATACTATCTTTTCTGTTTGAGGAGACATTGGATTCCCAGGAGCTACAAATAGTCTCAGGCCTTTAGATACATCAGTGGAGCATTCTACATTTTGTCTTACCTATATGAAAGTCCAAAACACTTTTCAGGTCTACAGGACCTATTGGAATGCATATGACAGTTTGTTTCTGCTCCCAATATATCTCCTCTGGTTTTTTCTATGTGGTGATTTAAAGAGTACCCTTATACTTATTGTTTTATTCCTGACCTTTTGT